>NW_009714181.1:26963-87314 GCF_000703405.1 Apaloderma vittatum | reverse complement strand
CATCCATAAACTAATTACCTCCTCATTAACAGTGGCGAGTTACCTGATGCCTGCCAGCCAGCCCAGCTGTATCACGGTGCTCTCTCTGCCTTTTCTTCCTGAACTAGGCTGACCTTGGCCCTGGGGAGTGTCACCACCACTAAAAGAAGTAAAAAAAGGTATAATCTCGAATGTCAGCAGTTTGTGGTTGTTTTGATTCCCCTAAGTTGTTGAAGGAGACAAGGGTCCTTCTCAGTGTGTCCTTGCATGCAAATATGATACTCCTGACACAGAAAAGTTTGAGAATTAGTATTTTCAGCGATACCAGATTCTGGGGAAGACACATTGTTTATGTTTTTTTATCATCTCTGGTTAACAACATGGACACTTGGACAAGGAAACAAATTTAGTCTTGTAATGTGTACCGTATAGCATCATTACAACATTTGAAAAGAACGATACACTCTTCTCATACTCCCTGGAAAAGGAATAGAAAATATTTATCATCCTGAAACTTTTTATTAAAATATAAGCTCTATCGAAAAGGTGTTCAGGCATATACTTGAGGACAGAATTTGCTCTACTGAGTTTTAATATTTTGGAGCTGACTTAAATCTAGAAAACTAATGCCTTCCAGTGCAAAGCAAAATGTGCTTTTGTAAAGGCACAGCTGAATATGCACCCGTGCCAAGAAACTTAACAATCACAGGTTCGTTAGTTGTTTATTTTGTTTCTTAGGAGTAATTTAAAATAAAATTAAATTGCTTGTTACAAGTGTTTATGATTCTGATTATTCTGGACCATGCTGCTTTTCTTCACTCTTTTCAAGATGTCTACTATTTTTCTCTGTCTTCTGATATTTTATTTTAACACTGTTATTCCCAAATAAACATCTCCAGTCTTCCACTTCATCACTTTCAATTATGCCAAAGTATTACAGGCATAGCTTGTTCGCCTAAGGCATTATGAATTATTTGGGAATACCACCACATTTTTATATAAGCTGAAAACAAATGCAGTGCCAGGTAATTAGCAACTTAACATGGATTCATTTGTTATTCTTTAATATTCCCATGTTCCTGGCCTACTTCCTCCAAGTTGGAGGTTGCTAAAAACAGCTGATATGTCTATTACTGTGTTTAAAACAGAAATAAATATGATACTGTGATGAAGAATTACGTACAAGGACTTAACCATATGGCCCCTTTTAGTGAGTCAGTAGTTACAAAATGACTTTTGGGAATTATAGCTAGTGTTGTTTCACCACTACTCGGCACCAGAAAAGAAAGGGGAAAAGTAATGTGAAAGTAAGAGGTGTATGAGACAAAGCATCACTGAACGCAATGTGGTTCTCTAATATACTAGTGAGGACAGTGGTGGTCATAACTCTAAATTTTGTTAGAAAAACATTCAAAGATTTACCCTGGTAATGTGTGAAAAAAAGAGTCCCTTCGATTAGTCTGCATCCTGATTTTATTCCAGATTTCCTAACTCTAGCATATACAGATTTTATTACTCCATTTAAGCAGTAGGGAGGGAACCTTGCAAATACATGCTATAGCACTTTTGTACCACCTTTTAACATTCACGCTATTTTGTGACAAAGGCTTTGAGTAAGCCCCTGATCCCTACAATGCTGTTGTGTTTCAGTGGAGGGAAAAGTCACATGGTCCTTTGTAGTCACCAATAAAATCACCTATGTTCCCTCTGTTTATCTTCACCCCACTGCTAACTTTGGGGCCATACTTTAGGCAGTTACACTAGCAGCCATGGCTCTCAGTCTTCTGCTACAGCTAGCATAGAGAAAGCAAGGCAGGACAGAAGGCAGTACAGCTCACCAGACTGACCAATTTTTTCTGTTCTTTATAAAGGCAGTTGGGGACCAGTTGGTTCCTAACTTCCTTACTTCTATGGGTGACTAGAGACAGGTAAGATATATCCAAGCTTTCTAAATGAGCAAGGCATGATCAAAAATGAGCCTGCCTATTAGTCAAAACTAACCGTAAGTCACATTCTGGCTCCTTGGTGTTATCTCTTAACCACTCTACACTAACATCACTGGCCTCTTCATCATTTTCTTTAGAATAAATCCATTTTACTCATATCATGCAGGACTAAACCCAAAATATTTCCCAACCTTTGAAAGGCATTTTCAAGACAACTGAGAGTATTCCAATAAAGGAAGTTGATAGAGATATTAATATCATCTGGTCCTCATCTTTCTATGCAACATCTTGCCTTTGTCTCCTCCTTTCCCTTTGATGTAAAAGGTTCTCATCTTCTCTCTGTCAAGAATCCCCCCCCACTTCCCTTCATATCCTTTGATCTCATCCTTTGACCCATCCCCCTTCATTCTTCTCACATCCATAATCTGCCACACAGCCTCTGATGTCTTGTCTCTTGCATATCTTTTGCTCTTTCAATTCTTAGGACAAGTAAGCTTTTTTTCCCCTAACATCCTGATGTAATGTCACACATCTCCATTCTCTAGCAATTCCACCATCTTTCATTCTTTCCCTGCATCAAATTCAGACTCATCTTCCTCATTCTCAAGGCTCAGCACATGGCTGTGAAGCTTTCAGTGACTACTTTGTTTACCTTTCTTACAATTTCCTATTGAATTTAACTATCTTGTATAAAAATTAATTGCCTTCATATACCAGTTGGGTCTCTCCTGAACACCAGTAATATGACACTTTTCCTTCAAGTCCGTCTTGCTTTGAAGGCTTTCATCAAACATATGGACCTCTGCCTTTTTGCTCTGTTCCTCAGAGAGAAACTTGCCTCATGAGGCTGAAGTTACCTTTTGTTAAATCCCCCACCCACCCAAAGTGGCTACAACAGCTGTTTCAAAGATCAGTAGCGTAAATGAGCTGTGCTAAATCATAGGATCATAGAATCATAGAATCATAGAATCATAGAATCATAGAATGAATTGGAAGGACCTCAAAAGGTCAACTACTCCAAACCCTCTGCAGTGAGCAGGGACATCTTTCACCAGATTACATTGCTCTGAGCCCCATCAAGCCTGACCTTGAAAGCTGCCACGGATGAAGCCTCCACCACTTCTCTGGGCAACATGTGCAAGTGATTCACCACCCTTATTACAAAAAACCTTTTCCTTATATCAAGTCTAAATCTATCCCCTTTTAGTTTAAAACCATTACGCTTTGTCGTCACAGCAGGCCTTGCTAAAAGATTGCCCCGTCTTTCTTACTGGTTCCCTTTAAGTACTGGGAAGGCTGCAATAATGTCTCTCTGGAGCCGTCTCTTCTCCAGGCTGAACAACCCCAACTCTCTCAGCCTGTCCTCACAGCAGAAATGCTCCAGCTCTCTGATCATTTTATGGCCCTCCTCTGGACCTGCTCCAACTGGTCCATGTACTCCTTGTGTTGAGGTCTCCAGAGCTGGATGCAGCACTCCAGGCGAGGTCTCACAAGAGCAGAGCAGAGGGGCAGAATCTCCTCTCTCGACCTGTTGGCCGTCTTTTGATACAGCCCAGGATGCGACTGGCCTTCTGGGTTGTGAATGCACATTGCTGGCTCACGCCCACCTTTCGGTCCACCAGTATCCCCAAGTCCTTTTCTGCAGGGCTGCTCTCTATCACCTCATCCCCCATCCTGTAGTGATAATGAGGATTGCCCCAACCCAGGAGCAGGACCTTAAAATTGACCTTGTTGAATCTCATGAGGTTTACATAGGTCCATTTCTCCAGCTTGTCCAGATCTCTCTGGAAGACACCCCATCCCTCTGGCACATTGACCACAGCACTCAGCCTGGTGTCACCTGCAAATTTGCTGAGGATGCACTCAATCTCACTTTCTATGTCACTGATGAAGATATTAAACAACACTGGTCCCAGTATGGACTGTTGAGGGGCACCACTTGACACCCATCTCCTTCCGGACATTGAGCCATTAACCACTACGCTCTGGATGCAATCATCCAACCAATTCTTTATCCTCTGAACAGTCGACCCATCAAATCCATATGTTTTCAAATTGGAGAGAAGAATGTTGTGGGAGATCATATCAAAGGCCTTGCAGAAATCCAGATAGATGGAAGAAACCATTCTTTCTGATAGTAACCTCAGATACCTCAAATGTAACAAGAAGTCTGAGCACAACCAAGGGAGATATCCAGGCCTTGGGATGAGCACAATTAGTGTTCTCCCCTATCCTTTCAGTTACAAGTAATCATGCAGGAAGAAACAGGAAGAGCCAGCAGACCAATACCTGGCTCTGAGCCTGGTGTCACAGGCAGAATTTTATTTGTTTGATCATAGGTTGGTTTACATGACACTTGGTTCTATCCTTTTACTACTAATTTTCAGTTTACTTAAGTTTATGAATGAGCTGTCATAAGCCACTGTCTACAGCTGTGAATTTTGCACTATACATTTAATATAACTATGCTAATATTTACTAATCTTGTTTTCTGATTTAGCTTCACATATTTATTTTAAGTAACGTCTCCTTCAAGGACACTCTTCACTCACTCATTCATTCATTCATTCATTCTTTCACTATATCCATTATGAATGGCAAACCAAGAGTTTAAACCTAAGGGGGCAAGTAGCTTACAGTGGTTAAGAAGGTAGAAATATTAGCATTGCATTGATAGTTGTATTAGTAGAAGTATTAGTATTGCATTGTGACTTGTGTAATACCAATTTCCTCTTGGAAGACAAGAGAACAGAGAGATAGTCAGTATATTCACAGCTACATAGTACAAATCACACTGAAAAAGCATAGAACAAAGTTCAGCTAATGGATTTCATAATTTATTTATTTTTTTTCTGACAAGTATGCTGAAACCTTTAACGAACTCAAAGTTATGATGTGTGCACTTCTCAAATTGATTACTTGAAGTCAATAGTCTTTTAAAAGTGTTAAAAACTCAGCTCTTTAAAACTCGCAATTCGGTGAAAGAATTATGTAAGGCTCTACCTCATGTTTCAGCACAGTAAAGTGGCTGCCGTATGTTGTCAGTACTTTCTGATGAGAATGACTTCTTATGAGATCACTAACATTCAACATTTTTTAAACTTTATTCTTAAAAGTTGAAGGTAGGGAGATACTGTACAGCTTTTTTTTTGAGTTACTGCATTGGCATTACGGAGAACTACCTCATAAAAGATTAGGAAGCTCAGTATAGCATCACAACTCAGACATATAAGGCTTTTTTTGCCTTGGTAGTGTAGTCATGATTAAAGGTTTTTTTGGAAACTCAGAGCATTCCGCAAGCAAAACAGAAGATAACACAGAAAAAAAGAGCCCCAAGGGATAATAAAAGCAGATGAGCACTGACAAATGTTGCCAGCCTGTTTCTCCTCTTGCTCCTCATAGCTATTCTTCAAAGAGGAATAACTTAGCCGAGAAAAAAAAAATTGTTCCTTTGTGATAAAGCAAGTAATGAAACAAACTGAAAACTCAGTGTTAGGAAAAAAATAAAATTGTCTAAATGCTTATTTGAATATAAAACTCTTCAAATAAATATGAACAAGGCAAATTCTGAGCCTCTATTAACCAGTGTTAATTCCCTTGAAACCAATGAAAATTTAAATTAGCTGAAACTTTGGCCTTAGATTTTTTCCTTTTTTTTATTAGCAGAGGAGAGAATTTACTGACAATTTTGTCTGTTCCCCCCATCCTCTCCACCCAGACATCCTACTTCTCATTTTCTAGCAATTCCAAAAAGTGGAAAGAAAATGTTTCTTATGTTTTCTCTCTGAATTCTCCATAGCTTCCCTTTAGAAGGGCTTTTATGTTTGCCACCTTCTCCTTTGGAAGCTAACTTGGTGATTCATTCTGGAAACCTGCAAGTATTGAGGGAAGATGGTGATGATTTTGTGTTCATAGTGACGATATTCAAAGACCAAGATGCTTTGTTCCTTGCTAGGTCAGGTCCTCTGCTTCTATGTCTTCTGCCCTGTTTTCTGTGGTTTCTCTGAAGTTTTTTGTTTGCTTTGTTTGCTTTCTTTAAACTATCTAACAAAAATATCTGTAACTGAGTATTATTTTTGTGCACATCATGGCATCCAGCACATAATTCAGTACTTAATAGTTCAATGCCTTGCTAAAAAGGAAAAAATGTGGACAGAAGAAGTTAACTTTTTTCATTTTTCTCAGTAATTTCTCTGCTTTACACACAAATTCAGAGAGAGCGAGCAAACATTATAGTATTATTTCCTGTTGGAAATACATTGTAGGGAACTTTCTTCTCTCCAGTTGGTTTTCTCTACTAAACTCAAACTTCTCACAGACTACCCAAACTAGATCAGTTATAAGAAATGTTGAACTGCTTATCTTAACTCTCTCATGGATTTAGGAACGGTCCTGAAATGTGGTGTTACTGGGAGCTTCTTTGAAGATTTCTTCTTCAGCCTTTGCATAGAGATAACTGATTCATTCTTTCCTTGTAAATTTTTCAACAGAACTAGGACTTGGTTTTGTATAAATAAATGCCCATACTGTCACCCATATCCCTCCTTTCAAGGAATGCTGCCCTAGAGAACCAGACTTTTAAACTAGGTAGGAATGTGGAAGAGAGAGGATTGAAAGGGAGAGCAAAGAGCTGACTTTCACAGCTCATGTGAAAGCCATGGCACTGCACACCAGAGAATGAAAGATTTTTGGGGTCAAAAAAAGAGCTCATAAGCAAGGAAGGGCATAAATCTGTGGCTTAATTATTAACTCCTTCTCAAAACCCATTGATTCACAGAATCCCATTTGTCTTGTATACCTTACACATTTTTTATTAGGCATTAATTGGATGAAATGTAAAGCCAGTCAAAGGAGTGGGCTGTAGTCACCTCTGCTGGGGATTCCGTTTTTCTGCAGTTTGTGCTCTCCCATTTGCACCAGTCTGGTCTTCCCTCATTTTGACCCTCTCATTTTCTCGTGTTTTCTGATGCCCAGTTTCAACAGGCGTTGATAAGGGCCACAACTCTGCCCTAACACTGTGCTGGTGATTGTAAGACTCACCTGTGAATGTCAGCTGTGAGATACCTAGTATGAACCACAGAAAATGTTAAAGAGAGGACCTGAAGGACCTGAACTCAGATGATTATCTGAGTTTTATCCTGATTTAGAGGTATAAGTTCTTATTATCTCTTGCACTGACACAGGGGTGACTTACTGGTACCATCTAACCAGATTAAATAGTCATTAGGCACTGAAAGGCTCTGCTGTTTCAATCTGGGGTCTGTTCTTGGCAGTTATGGTTGCCTGTCAGTGCCCTGCAATAGCAGTAAACTAACTGTAACCCAGGTGACCTGAGAACATTAATAGCCCACTAATTAGTAAATAATAAGCAGTTATATCATTTCAGGAGCCTCAGAGTGGTCAGTCTGGGTTTTCATGAGTAAAAAAATTCAACTCCTGGGTGCTAAACTTCAGGTTTTGGTGAAAGTGGGATATAGGGCTTGTCTGTTGGGACACTCATCCACAGTGAAACAAGGTGGGAATAGATGCTGTTCTGACTTGTCCACACTATATGCCTGTAAATTCTGCCACTGACCTCTACATCCTGGACTGGATGATGCTTGGTGGATGTGTTCACAGAAGCAACCTGCTCAAGCTTCATCCCTCCAAGCTCAGCAGAGATGGACACCATCAGGTGGACCAAGAGGACATTTCCAAATGGGAAGCAATTAAGAAATAAGTTGTAAGAAAGAGAAAAGCCACTGCCGATAGTTTATAAATTAGTACAATTGAGTTACAGTCTAATTAACCTGTATCCATACCTTCTTTTGTCTTGTTTCCCGGTATTTGGAGGAGAAGTTACCATGTGACTCAATAGGATGCTTACTGAGTAAGGACTAACAAATTTGCTCTTATGAACTTCTCCAATCAAGTGCAAATCAATACTTCTTAAATGAATTATAGTGTGATTTATGTAGGATTTGCCTCTTCCTGCTCTCCAGAATGTATCTGAAAGCTTTGACTAGCTAAGCTACAGTGAATTAATTAGAGTTTTTCTCTGGTGCTAAAAATGTTTTGCTTTGGGTCTAGTTTGATTTTTTTTCCGAATAATGTTTGCATCATAGAAATATTTTTGCTGTACTCTACTAAGTAAAATCCTTATGTTTTCCAGTGTTTATGCATTTTAAAAAATAATGTCGAAAAATATCCCACCAGATGAAGAAAGCTCTCATTTTCTCATTTTTTATTTTTTGTTGATTTCGGGTGGTTTTTTGTGGCTACTCTGTTGTAATGCAATTACTTCAGACAAGGTACAACAAGGCTGTTTCTCTGAGATATTGGTAAACTGATGATGTCAAGTGAATATTTATTGGTCACTGAAGCATAACTCTTTAATTGCCTCATGGAAACTTTGGAAATCCTATAATTGGTCATAAACTGAAAGAAGGGTGTGGCATCTGCTTCCTTTCTCATTATATTGGTATTACTGTCATTTTTGTCCCTTTCCTTTTCCAGTTTCATGACTGCCAAAGTAATTCTTTGGAGCTGAACAGAAGATATATAGCTAGTAAGCAGCAACCAACATTTAGGCTTTCTTTGCTGGAATTATTGTGTCCATGTGTGTGTTGGCTTTGTTTGTTTCCAATTGCCTTGCTAATGAGGCAGTGGCCAAGCTGCACTACTCACAAATGAGGGTTTGCCCCAGGCAGCTGCTTTGCCAAGTCCTCATGCTTCCTTAGGTCACTGTTGCATTTGTTGTCTGCCCTTTAGAGCTCCTTTTCCCAGACACCCCAGGCTCACTGTACCTTAGATCAGCCTTTGTGCCTGTGAATATAAAACACTCTTAAACTAAATTCACTCTAAGATGTTGTTTGCACTGGTAGCAACATTTACTCATCTTCCTTCACTTCTACCCTCTCTTCCATAAAATGAAATGACCACAATAAGAACCAGAACAGCATTGGGAGTAGAGAGAATACAGGATTCATATATCTGCATGTTAAGCATTGGTTGTGGAGCAGGATTCAGAAGTGAGTTTGAGGAGGGGTGGAGAAAACCTCTAGGACTTCTATCCATGAACTCAAACTTCTCTCCAGAACATGTACACATGAATCTAAGTTGTAAACAGTCATAGTTCCATTCTGAAACTTTATCTCAGTATGTTTGCCTGTTGGTGCATTGACTCATCGTTTTGTAGATAGTGGGTCAGCTTTTTAAGTAGTACTGTCTAACCAGAGAGAACACTTCACCGAAAACAGAAAACAATGCTTCAGACTTTTCTTCATAGTGAAGGCCTATGACCTGCAACCACTAAATTATGGGCTGTGAAGAGGCAGCTCACAGACTGTGTTAAAAATGCAAGACTCAAGGAGCCAGACAGCAAGCAGAAGCCTGCAGCAGGAGTCTGGATTCTGCTCCCAGGACTGCCTCTGTGCTTGCTTGAATATAATTCACCTGAATGTTTTTGAGATCAGAGTCTATAATTCCCATCTATAAAGACACTACAGATATCATGAAACTACTATCTAGTGCTCACTGCTTGTATCTGTGTCCACAAAACAGCTGTGCTGTAATTCAGCTCCAACAAAAAGTAGTCACCCCTTGATATAATTCAGTTACAGCAGGTGGCTAGGGCACTCTCCTAAAAAGAATTTACTTCAAATCCCTTTGACTGACATGGATATAAAATCCCATCCTTTCTCATTCTGCATGTTTGGCTGTAGCACAGTCTATCACGGAACGCACAGGTAGGTACATCACCTTTTCCAGTCCTACTTTTATCTCTGGTCTGTTTTTCATACACTCCATTGCTTTTTAAAAAGACAAACATGTGTATAATACATAAACATTCATCTTTAACTGTTTTTTTTCCTGTTTTCTCCTAACATAATTTGCTATTTCATATAATTTACTGAATTGTTTTTTTCATATATGTTTCATCATTCATATTTAGGAATCAAGATTATTAAATGTAGTGGTCAGAACTTTGAGATAAACTTGCTTAGGGGTAGTAACTCAACAGATAACATGTTTGATCACAGTCCAGGTATTATACTATTAATTCTTCAATTCATTTGTAATATGAAAATGTGATGGATTCTGTTCGGAAATTTTATCATCATATTCCTGATTTGGAAATCAGTATAAATATTTCTGCTGTAAGTTCATTTAACTTGCATCATATAAAAGTGCTATTATAAAGAGCTATGGGGCAAACTGAAATAAGTAAGAAATGTGTTTGGGGTCTATAAGGTTAAACTTCCAGAAAAGCATTTTTAAATACAGAGGGGTTTTTTACATCTTGAAAAAGGAAGAATTTAAAAGCACTAGAAAAAGTAGAGAAGATTTGAGGTCACAGGCCAGCTGGTTTACCTGCCAGTTTCATGCTCTTGTCCAGCTGCATGCTAGAGCATCACATTTCAACCAGGCTCCTCCTGCACTCATGTGACTCACAGGGTTTCTAAAAGCTATTCTAGCCACCACTAAGAAAAGCAGCAGGACTGAAGTTTTTCAGTTTGCAAGCAGCTCCACAAAACTCCAACAAGAACTTGAAGTCCGAGCATTTTCTGGACTGCTCCAGTACCACCAGAGGCTTGAGCTTCATATCTCCCATTTCCAAGTGTCCTGTTTGTGTGTCATGACCTCACCAACAATTCAAAGTAAACCTAAGATCTGAGTCTTCACAGTTCAGGTGGAAAATCATCTGCTAAAGCACAATATAACAGAAAACTTAACTTAGCATGTGCTAAATGGTCACTTAAATTGCATTTTCTTTTCCAATGGAATTCTATAATGTACTGAACCATAACAACAAGAGTAATCCTAAGCATGAGAAAAAAAACCAGAGTGAACAAAAATACATTCATCGGGAGATGAAAGTGTTAGCAGTTGTTAAGAAGGCTGCAAAGTTTCAGCAGGCAGCTGCAATTTATGCTACACAACACCAAAAAAATGACTAGTAAAAAAATTTTGAATGACTCCTGACTAATTTTGCCTTCTGACTGTTTGTTACAATCAATGAAAAAACAGTAACAATCCATTCACAAAGTCAGTTTTTCAGAAGAAGTTATCTTTAGAGCTGAACTGTACAGAAAGTCGGTTGTTCGCTGGAACACTTGTGTGCTAAACATTTTGTGAGATATTTGTAAAGCAAGTAAATTGTACATTTTGATTTCTTACTATTATTGCTGTAGAAACCAGATCATTATCCATTCTTTCTAATACTGCTGTAGCAGATTTGTGTGAAAGTCAGTGACCTATTGAATCCACTCAAAGGATCTAAGATATCGTCCCAAGTTTCAGAACTGTGTGGTTTGCAAATACTATTGCACTTCATCATAACTTTTTAAAGGGGGAATTACATCAGACATGCTTTACAAGTCTGTTCTGGTGAACTAACAATTGATGTGATTCCCCATAGCATTAAAATTACCTAAAAGTACTTACCATCTTGGCAAACAAGCGTGGTATTTTATAGATTGGGGGCTTCAAAATCCGTACATCCTCAATGCATTTTTTTTTCAGATTTAATTTATGCACTTTATATTGGTTATATTGTCTTTGTACAGGATGTTTCACAGAAGAGACATGCATACCAGCAGATGTAATTTTCTTAAGCAGTGAAATAAATCATTGGAAGAAACTAAAGAAGAATATTGTAACTTCTCCATTGCTTTCTCTCTAGAAATTGAGTTTAAGCATCATTCTACACTCAAATCCACAGTTTTTCTACAATTTTATATAGGCAGATAGATATAAAAAAATAATGCACAAATAGTTGTAATATGGTATCTATGGCCTCAGGAAAACTGTTGTGGTAATATTTCCTTTGCTTTCTTCTATTTCTTAGTAGTAATATTTCACACATTATTTGACTTTCTGTGTTTCCTGTATTTTGAGGAAGAAGGAAGGTAGTCAAACCCACAAGTTAAGAAAAAACTACTTCAAAAGAATGTTGTTGCTCAGTTGATCAAGTTAATGCTCCAAACTCCTTAGACTTTTTATGCAGAACTAAGAATTAACAGCAGTGTCCTTTTAGATTTTTACTGTGTGAAACTTCTCTGAAACAGGAAACTCAGGTTTACTGCTTACCAAGTTTCTTTACAGAAAGGGAAACAAAAGTCCATGTTCCTTCCACAGTAATCAATTACAGTTGCAAATATGGAAACAATTGACAGGATAGACTATCAATTTTCAAGCTGTTTTAGGAAAGGATCAATTAGATTCAGTATCATTTCTCCTAATTGTAATTACACCCTGCTGGAACTGTATTTATGTGTAACTAACTGACATGATTCTGAACTCAATTTGCTTTTTATTTGTTTTACAAAATCACTTTAGCAGACTGTGTCCAGGTCTGGATGTAATGATATTGTTGACAAATTTGAAGAGAAAAATTCACACATCTGTAAATGAAATTGCTTTCTGTTTATAAATGCAACAGTAGAGTTTGGGAACGTGTTTGGTTTTGCCTTGATCGCGTTAATTGGGAGTGAAACTGGCCAAGACCTTTTCCTGGCTTTAGAAATATGTGAATAATCCCTTTCCCTGACAAGCACATGTCCTGCCCTCCAGCTCCGTTGTACATTTTCAAAAAATCCATTCATCCTGTCTCCATCTGATGCTTAAAATCCTACTACTTAATTTGCACACAGGCTGTACAAATGTGACTGATGTCAAGAAATACCCACAGAAATCAGTGGAGTGCCTGTCACAGGGGACACAGTTGCCCAGGCACAGACACCCCATGCCAGGTGAGATGCTGTGGGGTGTCCTGCAAGACCTCCAGCAGCTGCCCCAGAAAGGTCCTAGTGAAACCCTCGCTACTAAGGCTGACTGTAGCTACCAGTCTTTAAGCTACTGACTCCACCCTCTTTGATCAGTAAGGGACTTGGAGCAGTGGGGGGGGAAGATTTTAAATATAATTTAAAATCATTTTTAAATATCATTTGCTTTATGTGTCTGAAGTACTGCTGAATTTGGTGGAGTTTATATAACTGTACTGTAGAACAGGATTTGTTTCAATGCATTAAAATCAGCGTACATTGCAAATCCCCAGAATGTCTTTGGCACAGCTCGTGAAGCCATACATCTCAGAAAATTGCTTCAGATCTGTGTCAAGGCTTCTGACTCAGAAAACCTGATGTACACACAAGTCTACGGGGTCAGGTGGGATCCACACAAGGGTACTGAGGGAGGTCCCCAAGCCACTTTCAATCATTCACCAGCAGTCCTGGCTAACCAGGGACATCCCTGCGGACTGAAAGCCAGCAAATGTGATGCCTATCTACAAGAAGATTCTATGATTCTATATAATCACAAAACTCTATAAATTTCAGAGTAATACATACTGTTTCTGGAGGTTTTTTTACCTAAGTCAGGTTTGTGAATATATCTTTACAAGTCAGCAACCTTGACATGACTTTGAAAGTTTTCTGAAACTCGCAATATTAAGTCTTGGCCAGCAAGAACCTCATCACTTTCTTTCCTAATGCCTTCCCTATTTGAGATGCTCTCCAGCGTCCAGTTTTGTGTTTCAAAAGAGGACCAGAGAGACTGATGATCCAACCAGCCTGTAGATGTTCTTGGCAGCCTCTAGTTGAGCTTCTGCTGCAGACAAAAGCAGGTGGGACAACTTTCAAAATGACCCCAAAAGCAGACAGTTGGGAGATGGAGATGCCTTCCAAGGTGAAAAGAAGAGGTGACACAGTTATATACACATTTTTTAGCAGGAAAGGTAGAAAATGTTCCCTCAGAGACTGCCTGTGGAGACATTCAGGAAAGTTCAGAAAGATTAACTAGAGCTATAAAGTTAAATCTCAGAAGTAGAATACAGAAATTAAGGGCAAGTTTGTTGAGCTGAAAGTGCACATGGGAAGTCAGGAAACTTGGCTTCTGTTTCTGCCTCTGGCATTGACCTTCTGCATGACCACCATGGCTGGATGTTGTCACACTGCTCCTCTCAGTAAAAATTTAATGACGATATTTGCCTACTCTGAAAAAAGTTTGAGATCCGTCTAATATTACTGTTACTGAGTTGTTATTTTATGAATGCTATTATTCAGAAATGGTTGTGTTTTGGAACTTTATGAGAATCTCTTGTCTCATATAAGACATCAAGGACAGGAAACTAAAAGCCATCCTGTTTCTGAAGGAGGTGTTTATTTCTGGGTTTGTTGTGTGAGTTCCTTTTACAGATAATAGAGACTTCTATGGTTCAGTTAACCTTCTCTGAAAATAGGTGCCTTAAAACATAGAATCATAGAACGATTCAGGTTGGAAAAGACCCTTGGGATCATCAAGTCCAAACATTAACCCTACACTACAAGTTTGCCCCTAAACTGTATCACCCAACACCACAACTGAGCACCGTGACCTCCTCCCTAGGCAGTCTGTTCCAGTGTCTGACCTCTCTTTCCATGAAGAATTTCTTCCTAATGTCCAGCCTAAACTTCCCCTGTTGCAACTTGCAACCATTCCCCCTGGTTCTGTCCCTAATTACCTGTGAGAAGAGACCAGCACCAATCTCTCTACATGTCCTTTCAAGTCATTGTAGAGCATGATGAGGTTCCCCTCAGCCTTCTCTTCGTCAAACTGAACAGACCCAGCTCCCTCAATCGCTCCTCGTAAGATCTAATTCTCCAGGCCCTTCACCAGCTTTGTTACCCTCCTCTGCACTCACTCCAACACCTCGATATCTCTCCTATACTGAAGTGCCCAAAACTGAACACAATACTCAAGGTGCAGCCTCATCAGTGCTGAGTACAGAGGGATATCACAACAGTCATGGCTTAAAATCATTTTTATTTTCTTCCATTGACTATAAAGAGCACCTAGAATGACCATCTTACAGCTGACATTGGATGTTAGGCAAAATGAATCCCACCTTCTGAATTAACCTTACCAAGCATACCAAGACACTGATAGTTCACATAGCCATAAAATTAAAATATTTTCTGGGAAAACCTTTCTATTCTCTCTAGTAAGTCCCTAATTTTGTCCAAAAAAATGCTGGGAGAAGACAGGTACAATTCATGTTTGCCATTATAAAGTTGAACTGTCTTTAGCTTTTCAGCATTGGTTGTCTTTTGAAATTTGTTTAATGATGTGATCAACCTATTCTTCCATCTGACTCCCATGCAAATATACTAGGTTACCCATTGTGATAGAATTCTATGTGTTATCCCGAAACTCAGGTAATGATGGATTATTTAGATATCAGATGTAACATGGAAAGACTATCAGAAAAAAAAAAAAATTATTTCCTCTTTAGCTTCATTAGACACTAGTAAAATGGATCAATAAAAAGTGTTGCATTATTGCATCCATGCTGTATTCAGGGTGGAGGTCCCTATAGTGTTTAAAATAAATATTGCTGTGATGTTAACAGTGCTGGTTGTGAGGTGGTACTTTCAAAACTGTCAAATATCCCAGTGTTAAAGTAGAAAATGCACTTTCTCACAGTGGATCGTTCTTTGTAGTCTTTTTTTCTCCTGCTGTCATAGTATTTGTCTGGGTGATGTTAGCAATGCTTTTGACTGCAGTGCAGGACTCACAATCATCATATCTGCAAACATATGTTTTCCTCATATAGCTGGGTGACTTTACTTTTCTCTGTGACATCTCAAAGCTCAACATTCTGTGGAAGGTAGATGCTTAGCCCATGTATTTTACCTATTGCTTCTGTTGTATTTTCTCCTCACTGGAAAGGATTAGAGATATTGCCAGAAAGAGATGCCAGTTTCTATCCTCAACAATCAAGAAAACTGTAAAAGCAGAGGAACCTCCTCAGAACTGCTAAAAGTTTTTTTCATGTTCTGTGATTCATTTGATTCTGATATTTATGCCACCAGTGTAAATCCAGTGCTGCTTTTTTATGTCATTTGAAATGAGGTCATAGAACTGACTTCTTTTGTCAGTTGTGTTCTCATTTTTCTATTAATAGATACTGAGATATAGCAGTTTTTTAAAAGAGTGCTAATAATGCATTTGCAGCATATGTTATTGAAAAGGTTGCATTGCAGAGGTCCAGAAGCATGGAAAAAAGCAAAACCACCAGCTAAGCTCTCCAGAGAGAAAAAGTTAGCTGAAATTGCGAGTTCCTCTCATTGGCAATATCTTGCCAACAAGTCACAGATGTACAACACAGGAGCAAGTGAAAAAATGATTATGAGGGTTATAATGGCAGCCCTGAATCCATAATATACAATGCATTCATCCCAAGGTGCATTTCTGCATCTGTTAAGGTATTTTTACTAGTAGTGTAAGAGCTTTTAAAACCATTTTCTGAACTGTTTAGCTCATTTACAGTATTTAATTGATATTTTATATTTTTTACTTATTACTTTCTGACATTAAGCCATGACACAATGCATGAATATATCATAGTGACAATTGTTACAGCTTCCATTTGTGATTCATCCCTTTGAGCCCTGTTATCATTCTTGCATATTTTTTTGTGCCCTCTACTTCTTTTGCAGAGTCCCTATGACACTGAGTTGGCCCTAGCCAGGCATGGTAGTGTCTGAGTCTGGGTTTGTTTCCCTAGAGGCTTGTATAAGCCAGAGCATGGACCTAACATCCTTTATCGAGAAAGAAAGCAATTTCTGTTCATTTCTGTTCTTCTTGTTGTCATACGAGCGGCATTCTGCTCCAATTTGTCTTTGATCTCTCTGACAGTCAGGTAACACCCAGATAGTTCCTCAGTGAGCTTATTTCTTCCCTTACCAATTTTGCACAAAGTAAAAACTGAGCTTATTCTTGATCTACAGCAGTGGGAATGAGAAGAGATTCTGTTTCAGCGTTCCATTTCAACCTTCACCCTTCTAGGTGCTGCTCATGCTGATTTATATGACATCTGAAACTGGTCTTTTTCCATCTGAATTCTAATTGCTCTTCCAACCCAACACATCTCCATGCTGTATTTACAGACAACATACAAGCCCTACCTGCTGCTTTTGGTCTTGAGATCTAAAACTGATCTCACTTTTGAAAGTAGACTTTCTCTTCTTTTTTTTTTTTTTAATTTTATTTTTAAAATACAGTAATGCCAAAATGCCAGATGCCCCATACAACCGTCTATACCAATGACAAACAAAACTAAAGTGGATGAGAAAGGCTGAGTTATTAGAGTGACACTTGCCTGGCTTCGGCATAAGTACTCTACATATGGTGGAAGGTAGTGGAGATCCTGTCAGCATGATTGAGTCATTTGTAAGTGGGGAAAAAACAAAGCTGCATAATTCTCCATTTATCATCTCCCTGAGCTGTTGCCTCCTACAGCAGTGATATCACCAGCACAAAGCCCTTCAGACAGATTTTTATCCTGACCAGAATGATGCTTCCTGAGCTTCTTGCTAACCCCTTGTTTCAGTGTCCTCTGAGGTACAGATTTTCCTTTCCTCAATCAACGTAGATTATGTTCACTGTTTCACACCTATCAGCTTTATGAATTATTTTCTTTAAAAATATCTCCAGCTGATATGTCAGCCATGATTTATTCTGTATGATATTATAACAAATTGCTTTTGTGAGCTGATACTTTGCCAGACATTTCATGGCCTCCAGGCCTGAGTCTTTCTGTGTTCACCCTAAAGTAAAGCAGGCAATGCTGAATTCACTAGTGATAAGCACATGGGTAAACCCAGCACCTTTGAAAACAGAACAAGATCTTAAACTAACTTTTTGAAAGCTGATAAGTGATTTAAGGAATAAAATTTGAGAATGCATGAAAAGCAACTTAAAGGAGGCATTGTATGACAAAGGACAAAGAGCCAAATGTGAATTTATTTGGTGAAATAAAGAAATACCAGCCTGTCCTGTTATCCAGTGGTCCTACATCTGATACTGCAGAATGTGACTGCAAAAGCCCAGTGCTGTTCCTGGGTATTAACATTACACAACCCCCATCTCTGCTCCTTTTCCATCAGTGAAATTCCTACCGACCTTAACAAAAACATGTCTGTACTTTGGAAATAGCTTTCTGAGTCTATTTTACCTTTTTTATTCTCTTGGTTGGAAGACAAATAAGTACTCAGAAGTCTAGATAAAGCACCATGCTTATTTACTTACTGGCTAAATAAAAATGTTCGATTGAATGATTGATTGACAGATAAATTAATTAGTATCTAGTAATCAAAGGAGTTGTGGAGAGTCGTGCAAGCTGGAAGAGACCAGTTAAACACACAAGACAGAAGGATGAGGTACAGTAGTGTCTTGTAGGAACAAACATACTGTGGTAAACAAGAACGGAGAGCAGCGACAAAGATTAATATCTTGAGAAAAGCCAGGTGCAAACCCACACATTTCAAACTAAGAGTTAAAAAAAATAAATGTTTTCCTGAGGCTCTGAAATGTGGGATCTATAAAGAAGGCACAGGGCTAGGACAGAACTTTGGGGGTTTTGCATCTCAAAGCAAAGAACACCCACACAGCTGGTGGCATGGGCAGATGCAGCTCTGACAGCCCCTGCAGAAAGTGCCATTAAATTTATTTTGTGATGAGGTAAGGTCTTTGCCTTGGGTGCTGTGTGGGCTATGGCTGTGTCATGACACCATAATGCACTTTCTGAGTAACCTGAGCAACCTGTCTGGTCTTCTTTGCTACTGAGGGAACACAGGAGGAGATGGGGAAGGGAGAAGGGTGAGAATTAATGAAATGGCAGAAAACTCCCTTGGCCTGCCTCATAAGTTTGTTCCTCACTGGAAGCTCTTATCTGCCAGAATAAATATTAAGATTACCCATCTGAGACAGCCTGAGACCTACCTGAGGCAGTAATGTGTTATTTCTGCTATATAGACTGGGGGGGATGCAGAAGGACTAGGGGTCTGATTCAGTAAAGTTCTCTCTCTCTACCTTTAGAAACATGCATTTCACACTAACAAGTTACTGGGCAAAACACAGAAAGAAGGATCAAATTGTTCCTTAAACATCTTTAAATACACGGTCATTAGTATCTGTCTTCCTTTAACTGTTTACCATTTTTTAAATGATGCTCTCAGGTCTCAAGGTATAGCATACATTTTTAAAGAAACTTCACAATTTTGCTCCTTATTATATCTTTATACAACATACAGTAACCTTACCTGCTCAAAAATTGTCCTATTAAAATACAGTGAATAACCTGAATAACCTCTGTGTGAACCCTGATCCTTATTATCTTGCAATTTCAGTTGCTCCAGCATACTATTCCTATCATCTCTGTGACTAACAGCAGTTCCCTTTGAAACCTGCTCAGTTGCTCCTCTCTGTGTTGTCCTTTATCCTGGAAAAAAATACATCTGTCCCCTCCCATTTGCACAAGCAGTGTGGAGCTGCCGTCCGCTGTGCCTGAGGGATAAATATGATCCCCCAGCTCCAGCCTCTGGGTCAGGACCTCTTGTTCAAGCCCCACAACCTTTCTCAGCTCCACAGATGGGAATTGGAAAACACAACAGTGTTCACTGAGGTGCTGGCAAAGCACCTAGCTAATTTTACACCACTAGTATCTCCCATATAATGCTACAAAATGGCTTCAAGAAGAAAACCATATTGCCAGAAGAGCTTTTGCAGTAAAAGATAGGTAAAATCTTGTCCACTCATCAAGTTGGTTTGGAGGGGTTATTTCTCAGGGAGCTAACACTCTCATTCTGTGTGAATGTGTCTGTACTTGAACGTTTTTATCCCTATTTTCTGTTATTTTCTCCCCGAATCTTTGTGTTTTGACATCTCTACAGAACCTTTTCCATCTTTTCTCCCTAGAAAACTGATGTCCACTAGCCTACTGTTTGCCACCATTTATCATAAGGAGTATCTTTCCTCCTGTATGTCTTTATCAAAAGGACAAAAACTAGATGGAATGAAATGTGGAAAGGCTGAGAGTGACACGGGAAGTCAAGTTAATTCCATTGTTTTGAAACACAGGAAAAGAGATGTGCCAAGTCCCAGAAAGACCGTTATTTTGATGGGTGCTGGTAGAGAACAACATGCTGATGTTAATAGGTGGAAACAAATTCTGTCTCACAAAGCTCATTTTGCTTTAAGCAGGAGCTGAGGAACTGGCCCCCTTCTCTCTATGCAGCTTTCATGAGTCTGGAATTGGCACAGCCTCAAGATCCCCTTCTAGTCTCAAAACAAGATTTTGAAAGCAGCATAGCCTTTTGGTTTTTCATCGTCAAGGAGACTGGGCCATTTCAAGACCCATTCCATAATAAATTGCTACTAACTGCCAGCTGTTAACAAGCTCAACATTGTCTCCCTTCAGTACAAACATCTGTGTTACAAGTACGAAAGAAAAAGGGAGAGAGGAAAAGGCTTGTTGCAGCTCCATGGTGCCAGTGAACATTGTGTGCTTTGATTTGTAAAGAATTCAGTGATTTTATTTTAACGGAACATGAAGGTACTAGAATAGAGAAGTGAGCAAGCATTAGATGACCCTCAATATTATGACGTGATTTCTTGCTGCATGGCAGAGCTTGGGCACTGAGCTATTCAGAAAAAATCTCCTTACATCTCCAACATACCTATAGAATATGGCAGAGTGCACTGCTCATTGGAATAACTCAGTTGCCCTTTTAGTACTCAAAGTTTACAAGCTTGATAATGAAGCCTCTGGGAACAGTATCAATGCAATCAGCATACACAATACTCCTACTGAAACTTCACAGCAATAATCCGTCAACACACTGGAGAAGAAAAGATTTCACTAAGTCGCCTGTGTACTTCAGTAACTCAGAAGTGCTCAGCTCTAATGCAACACTCAGTTGCCAGGTCAATCTGGTAATAGTCATTGTGACAAAATACATTTACATATGTGCATCAGTGAACAAATTTAATGATGTTGGAAAGCACAGTAACAAGAAGTGCTACAAAATGTTTTGCTATAGACTACAATGAGATAGGCTAAAGTATGAAAAAAACATAGGTATTGAAATTAGGCCTAAAAAAGGGGGTTGAAAATAAAAACTCTTTTGTGCCACTACAAATGTACTCTGCTGGCAAATCCAGACACAAAGCAAAGCTTTCTGAGGCTCCATCAAGGGTTTGTTAAAATATGGCTGGACACTGAAGCAAAGCCAATTTACACAGTACCAGTTGGCAAGCACAGGGGTGTTTATTCTGCTTGATAAGCATCTCCTTAGTAACTCGATGAGTCAATAAATGGGGCTGATGAGCAGCATGTGGGGGAAAAAATGGAGTGCAATAATAGTGCAACATGGAGCATATTAACCAAATGTTAGGAATAAGAAATTGAAATCAAGGCTTCAGAGGTTGCTTTTTGCAAGAGGACTCAGGACAAATATGTGCAAGGTGAATAATGAGAAGTATGCAAGGAGAGATAATGGGCCAAATCAGCCTCCAGCTCACACTCATACTTATTTCCCTCTGCTTGCTCAAGTTAGATTCTGAATTGATTTTCCCTGTTTGACAGTTCTTTATTTGAATTGCTGTTGACTGAGTGCCAATAATTGAGAGTGATGCATGGGGGAAAAGGAGGTCTTTGTTCAGGTGGGATACATCTGACCCGTAGGCAAGCTAATATTTTTAATTGCAGCTTAAAGCCTTTCTTTACATCCTAAGTCTAGTTTGAATCTTCTGCCCTAAAAACTACTGTATTTGATGTCATTTACCCATGACAGACAAGAAGCAAGTAAGAGAAAAATTAATCAGTGGAAATCCCCGTTCCCTAGATAAAGTTGCGTAGGAATCCCTAATGCTACCAGGGCATGCCTTCATTGTTGTTCATAAATCCATAAAAATCTTGATTCTTGTTATATATCTCCTCTTTCCTAACCCCTTACTTCTAGGCTAGCCTCTCTGGGGAAATTTCAGATGAGGTAACACTGCCTGAAATGATCAGTAGTAGTAATAGCATAGAGAATGGAATTTTAAATTCCAGCCATATATTTAATAACTTCTATTGCTGTCTAAGGGAGTCAAGCATATTTAAAATCAAATGCAGAAGGCCTAATGCATAAGATGAATAGCCTATGAGGTCACAGAGAACGGTTATGATTATCTAGTCTGACCTTTTGAATAACTCAGATCCTGTAGTTTCACCTAATCATCCCTACACCAAGCCCATAACTTCTGATTATGCTACGACATATTTCAGAAACACATCCAGAAGAGATTTGAAGAATTAAAGTGACAAAGAATCAATCGTATCATTAGTAGGCTGTTCCTGCAGTCAGTTGCTAATCCCGATTCACAAAAAATGTTGACAGAATCATTCCCCTAAAAAAAGTGCTCTCTGATGAAATTGAAGTACTTCCCAAAACACTGTAGAGTGGTGTGGTTTTGCTTCAGGTAAGAGAAGAGCTTCAGGCAGACACATTTAAAGTCTTCATGTTTTGAAATGGCTTCACTAGAAATTTTGATTTTATATTCTGCTACAACAAAGTGAAATAAAGAGCATTCCAGTTTCCTGATTTGTTCTTTACTAAGAAATTTGAAGTTTTGGGCTTCATTCAGTCAAAATACAGATGTACATATATATATTAAAAAGAGATTTTGTACTCTTAATTTTTCAAGACAGTTTATTAGTTACCTTCAAAATTCAATTATTTTAAAATCCAGACTGAACTTGAGCTGAATTGAATTCGAATCTAGACATAGGATCCTTTTTATTTTGTTTAAAATAGCATGCCCCATGATCAGCTACTGTAATTTTCTTTATTTCTCTTCTGTGAACAAGTCAATATTTTAACTTTCTTCTGGAATGCTGTATAGATTGAGGTTCTCTAGACTCTCACCATAAACTGTTTTTTCTACACTTTTATTCATTACGGTGGCTTTTTAAAATCTCTTCCTGATTTTCAGCATCCCGTTTAAATATGTACCTACGGTATCACAGCAGCCCTGAATTATTGGCACTTTTTACTTTCAGTGTACAGTCACTGCCACTAACCTCTAATAAGCCTCTTAGCCCTCTTCAGTAATATATTAAGATTTATGTGATAAAACTTAGGGAGTATTACATCTCATCCTAAGGATGCCTAAAATACGGTGGATGAATCATACTCTAAAAGCGCTGACTTTACATTGACAACCAGTGGAGCCTTGATGACAGCTCAAAATTAGGCATCAGCACTGTAGATATTGAAAGGTACGATTAATTCCTCCGCAAGAAAACAACAGTCTGAATCAGTTATTGGCTTGGAGACATAAAATTTCTAAATATTTTTTGTATTATACTCACATCAGTTTTCTTGCCTTTGTATAAATAGAAAACATTCCAAGGTGAAAATGATGACTCATCTACCCATGAGAGTTCCTATCACTGATTTAAAATACTTTTTTTCTATGTCCAGCACCTACAGTTGATTGAGTCATTCAGACTTAACAGAGGCTAAATGGTGAAATTAGTATGGGAATTATATTTTAAATTCAAGACTCACTCAAAAAAGAAAAAAGAAGCTCAGGAGGATGAGTTTATATATCACTGAAAATTCTAAAACCACCTCTAAGTTGCACTGAACAATGACTGAGGACAATAATTTCTTTGTCTTACTTTTGCTGCTGCCTCCCACTATCACTGTATTTCACTTCCCACCTGTGGATACAGCATTTCTGCTCCACAGAAAAGGCAGACTTAAAGTATTATTCTTAAAAGGAGGTTTGTCCACTTCATTTTTAGTCTCTCTAATGAGGCGGTCAGTGTGCATCCAAGTTGGATGGTGAGTCAGGAAATTTATGATTTGTTCTCACAGAATCATGGAATAATTTGAGTTGGAAGGGAACTTAAAGATTATGTAGTTCCAATCTCCCTGCCATGAGCAGGGATACCTTCCACTAGACCGTATTGATCAAAGCCCCGTCCAACTTGGCCTTAGACACTTCCAGGGAGGGGAGAGTTACGACTTCTCCACGCAACCTATTCCAGTGTCTTACCACTCTCATAGTAAAAAATTTCTTCCTTATGTCCAATTTAAATCTACCTTCTTTCAGGTAAAAACCATTATCCCTTGTCCTGTAGTTACAGACCTTAGGAAAAAGTCTTTCTCCACAAGCTCCCTTTAAGTAATGGAAGGCCACAATAAGGTCTTCCTGGAGCCTTCTCTTCTTCAGGCTGAACAACCTCAACTCTCTCAGCCTGTTCTCATAGGAAAGGTGCTCTAGCCCTCTGACAATCTTCACAGCCCTCATTTGGATTTGCTCTAGCAGGTCGATCCCTTTCTTGTGCTGAGGACTCCAGAGCTGGACACAGTACTCCAGGCGGCGTCTTACCAGAGTGGAGTAGTGGGGGAATCATCACCTTCGACCTGCTGACCATCCTTCTTTTGATACAGCCCAAGACACAGCTGGCCATCTGGGCTGTGAGTGCACATTGCCTCCCTCTGTTCAGCTTTTCATCCGTCAGTACCTCCAAGTCCTTCTCCACAGGGCTGCTCTCAATCGACTCACTGACTAGCCTGCATTTTTGCTTGAGATTGTCCCAAACCAGGTGCAGGACCTTGCACTTGACCTTATAGAACTTAATAAATTTTGCATGGGCTCATCTCTCAAGCCTGTCAAGGTCCCTCTGGATGACATCTCTTTCCTCCAGTGTATCAACCACACCTTAGTGTAATCTGCAGACTTGCTTGAGGGTGCACTTGATCCCACTATGTCATTGATGAAGATGCTAAATAGTACCAGTCCCAGTACAGACACCACTTGTTTTCACTCAGACATTGATCTATTGACTATAACAATTTGGATGTGGCCATTTAGCCAATAAATGACTAAACTCTCAACTACATCACTGGCCTATGGAAGTCTCTGACTACAAGCACTTCATCACATATATATCTTCTTACCTTTTGTCTTGTACTGTAAACTCTGGAAACTGGGTCTGTTTCTTAATATCCAAGTGCCTAAAGCAATGAGACTTTCCTCTAGGACCTCTAAATTTATTGTGATGCATAAGTTTATTAGGATGAACAAAGAAAATGTTCCAGGGAGACCTTACTGAGGCCTTTCAATTCTTAAAGGAATTCTATAGGAAGGATGGAGAAAATCACTTTATTAGAGCCTATAGCAATGGGACAAGAAGCAATGGTTTTAAACTACAAGAGGGTAGACTTACATTAGATCCAAGGAAGAAATTTTTTACAATGAGAGTGGTGAAACACTGGAATGGGTTGCCCAGGGAGGCAGTAGAGGATCCACCCCTGGAAACATCCAGTGTCAGGTTGGACAGGGCTCTGGGTAATCTAATATAGTTGAAGATGTCCCTGATCACTGCAGGAGGGTTAGACTAGGTGACCTTTAAAAGTCCCTTCCACCCAAATACATTCTATAATTCTATGACTCTATGATTCTATGATATATTCTGTGATTCTATGATTTTACAGTTCTATGATTCTGTGATACAGGTAATTAACGTTAACTGTTTACTGAAAACTCCCTTTAACTGTGAATAAAGAAAGAGTTGGGATCCCAAGCTGAATAATTTCTGTGCAGAGAATTAGTCCTGGATTCAGCTTTTTTTCTCCAAACAAAAAGGAATTAGAAGACCAGATGTTTGGGCAGCATCTGAGCTCACATCAAAAGGGTAAAAACCTGTACAACTCACACTCATTTGTGCCATAAAGTAATCTTATCTCCATAATAATTAAAACCTGTTTTTCTTTCATATCACAAAAGAATTGTAACTTTGTTCCATGCAAAAAGGACTAAGTTGTGTAGTAATAAAAGGAATGCTTTAAAATATTTAAAATCTTTTAATAATTTCAACTATGGAGAATAATTTATACCATTCCGTTTTATCTTTCCAACTTACTTGCAGGGGTTTAAATTGTATTAAACATAAGTATGGAATGAAACCAACAGATGATTTGCTTTAGTCTACTATTTCACCATAAGGCAAGGATTAAATGGTGTCTCAATATAATATTTCTTCCTTCTTTTTTTATATAATTTCTTATGGTATTTTCTAAGTCTACTATTCTTGTTAGAGCAGTATATTATTCTATTTTAGACAGAGAGGTTAATATTTTCCAGTTTCTTGTAACAATATATCTTTACAAAGGAAATGAAAAAGTAATTTTTTTTCTCTTTGGTGAAAGGCTGACTTTTATTCAAATTTTACTGTGAGGGTGACGGAGCACTGCAACAGGCTACCCAGAGAGGTTGTGTAGTCTCCTTCTCCGGAGACTTTCAAAACTTGCCTGGATGTGTTCCTGTGTGGCTGCCCTAGGGGACCCTGCTCTGGCAGAGGGGTTGGGCTAGGTGAACTCTAGAGGTCCCTTCCAACCTCTGACATTCTGTGATTTTGTGATTCTATACTAAAGTAAATTTATAGTTGAAAGTCAACTATTGCTGCATTTTAGTGCATGTTTCATGAAAAGCCCTGTAAGAAATAGGCATTAAGAGCAGGATATTGAGATATTGTTTGAAATATCCTACAGCATTAAAGATTATAATGACGCCCAAATCTGGCAAGTATGACTCAGAGCTTCTAGAAAAGCCAGACATTACATGAGACAGAGCTGGGTGCAATGTCTTAGGGCATCTCAGATGGCACTAATGCTTACATAAGTGCTGGGCCTCTGTTTTAGGATAATTTGAGTTGCTCTCTGTGGTCTATGGACAGTGCTAACTGAAACTTTGTTAACTTTGGCAAGAGACTAGACACTTAATGGACAAGGAGATATCTACGTTTAGATTACTTAATCTGCAAACTGAATTCTATCCTCAACCAAAAATGGTTGTCTAGGCTTTCACTGTTGCCAATAAAGTAGCATCGCCTTAGGTAATCCATCCAGTCTAGACCCATGACTCACCTTCTACAGATGCCTTATATACCTACTTTAGTTTGTGTGCCCTAGAAGAAATACATAGTCCTGTCAGCAGAAAAACAACCTTTGACAGGAAATACTGTGTCTCCCTTAGAGAGTTTTCATTACAGCTGTGCCCAGTAGATGATCAGCAATATAGACATACTAAGATTCCCTCTTCAGCTGTAATTTCCCCCTTCTGTGACTTTGAATTATGATGCTACCTTTTAATTAAGTAATCACATTTCTAAGGGGTCCTATATCTTTTGGTGTGTTCTGAGGGACAGACACAAACAGAGCCTAGTTCTTCAAGATAGTGTTTGGATGTCTTAAGTAAAAGACTATGGTTTCTCCTTAGGCAATTCTCTACTCTTATTTTGCTCATCACCTCTACGTTTTCTCATAAAGGAAGCAAAATTCTTGTGAACAATTACTCTTAACAGTGCCACCTATTTGCTCCTGAAAACAATTTTTCTGTTATTTTAAAATTAGCCTCTTTAAAAAGTAATAAAACATAAATATTTTAAACTTGTTTTCAATAATCATGAGGACAGAGTTAACCAATAGAATTAATAGTGAGTGGAAGCCATAGGACTTTTCCTTTGTGGGATATCTCTTAGCTAGAAAGAACATCCAATGCAGTACATTAAAGTAGAAAACATCAGAAAATATCTCAGTCCTTGTTTTTGTGAAATGGAGCAAGTTTGTTTTAATTAATACATAAGCACTATGAGAGGATTGCTCATGTGGAGTACTGTTCAGTGTGCGGTCCTATCAGGCATAAAAAAAACAGTTTAAAGCATGAGTAAGTTATGCTTCCCAGAGTTTACAGTTAGGCTAAATATTGGGTTGGGTTGGTTTATCTTTTTTAACAGCAGGGATAGCAGAACACTATTATTCTTCTTGCAGTTTCCAGCCAAAATTTCAGATCTTTGTGAGCATCTCTTTTAGTGGTTATAATATTTGTGAGCATGATGTTATCCTCTAACATCATTGGAAATGACTACACAAAATTATTTAAATGTTTCACATAGAAGGTCCATTTGTGGACTATTTGGGACAATGCCTTATTTTCGTTTAAATTTTTAAGAAAAAAAGAGAGTATTAGCAGTTTATATTAGGAAGTTGTAGGTGCTGATGTCTGTGCTGTTTACTGCTGTTACAGTCCTGCTCTACTCACATGAGATGCCTGCCATTCCAGCGTCATTCTTTGGACAATAACAAGGTAGGTGGATTATACATGTTTACGTGCTTTGTCACTCCTGATTCTAAGAAAGCTGAAGCTGGAATTGAATCATACTGAACTGAACGTAATATGCAATATTTCAGCTGTAGAAATATAACCTTTTAGCATCTGATGGGTATGGATAACAGAATTTGTAAGATTTGGTACTAAGGGGTAGCAGCACGTACTGAATGAATGCTATATAGTCTCAGTGCACTGCAAATCTTGGATTATTAACTTCTTTACGATTGCTGTATCCTCATTTAAATCTACTGCTGCATACTGGGATTTTACACTCTCTAAGTGTAAATCACATGGTTGTCCAATGCTCAGGACTGACCCTGCATGGCAACAAGTCAGTCATGCAAATTCTTAAAGTTAATACAAACTACAACACAGTTTTCTGGAAAAGAGGGTTTCTTTTCCACTTATTGCTTTTTTGGGGGTTTGCTGAGCCACTTTGCTGACGTCACATTGCTATCTAAATCATCCAAGAAACTTACACATGATGTCAGCATTTGATCTTGGTAAGAGGCATCTACTTGCTATGAGAATGGAGAATTAAGGAATAGCATAGGGAAGGGGGAGGATAGTAGCACAATGGGAGTTTGGAGTTTTGGAATATCCAATCATTCTAGCATGTGCAATACATACTTTAATACAATCATTCCTAAAAGTTGGGGGGTTTTAAATATCAACTTAATCCTTGCTCCTCTGAAACCAGCTCATTTTGTTCTCCCAAGTGTCTGCTTAAGCTATCTATTATCTGTTATAAAAGCTATTTTAAAAAGCTCTTCCTAAATGGGGAGATGGATAACAATCTTGATTTAATGTTCTTAGTGAGCTAAATGTTATTTGGCTATTGGTATGAGATGCTGACTCCTGACCAAGGTCGTGCTGGGGCTGAACAATCTATATGGTATAAAGGATGAATAAAATAAGAACATCACTAAAGAATTACACATTTCTTTTTTTTTTTTTTTTACAAAAACACCAAAATCTACAAAATCTACAATTAAGAGCAACCTTAAGACATGTAAACCTTGCTCTTATGTTAGTCATTAAATTAATAAATAAGAATCTCTACAATTAGTTTTAAGATTAAAAAGCTGTCTTATAATAACATTTTATTGCTCTAGGGTTATAATAGTATTCCATCAAACTAGGTGGCTTAGAATGGACTCCTGAATCACAGCCTGCTATAAGTGAATACTACTATTTCTTAGAAATTATGGTGCTTAATAAGAATTGATTTTCCTAGTTCCCTCTTAAGCCTTTCACCAGCTCTGGAAAATTCTTCCTATCTATACTTTGAAATTCTCTCTAGAAGAGCTTACTGCTCTTTTTTTTTTACTTGATGTAGAAATCTTTTAGAAACCAAAAATTGTATTTTATTATTTCAAAAATTAATTCTCCAAGAACATGTTTGTGTTTTACTTGGAATATGTCTCTAAAAATTATTACCTATGGAAGCCTGATGATTTTGTCCTACTGCAGTCCAAAATCCTGCCTCATAAAGTTAATATTAACCTAAGAACAAGTACTTTCTAAGAACAAACGAACATGACAAAAGGCGAAGTAGGTACTGACAACAAAAGAAACATATTGTGAAAAATACTCTCATCTCTTAATGGGCTAGAAATGTTATTGTTGATTTCTGTTTCCTAAAATCATTTACTCAGCATAAGCAAAAAGTAAGTTAACAGAGAAGAGTTCTAGCTCTCTTTCTAAAATGCATATTGTGTCACTGTGGTTGCACACCTTTGATCTGTTGCTGGCTTGTTGTCACGTGAGGTCTTTTATTGTTGAATATCTTACCAATAAGTATTTTCAATAGTGCTCTGCCATGGTTGACTGGATGACCTGACACAACATCACGTTTCAAGATGCTTCCTCTGTCCATTTCTTTCCGGATGATCGCCTTGGGAAGACATTGCACTTGTAACAATGTTGAGTTATTTTGTTGGGCTAAAATGTCTAAAAAGATAACATATTTGTGAAATTAAGCATGGCAAGGAGTGAAAAACTGCAAGCAAGAGATTCAACCCCACACACACTCCCTGTAGACTTTAATTATCAGATTATAACTTTGTGTTTTAACTGTAGACCTTTGGATCTTCACCTGTTGAATGTTTAATATTCACTCTATGTTGTTTCAGTAACAGCTTCCCAGAGTCACTGGCAAAATGAAATTTCTTTTGTTGTCAGAAAAAATCCTTTCTATGCAAACACATGAATCCTAGGGAACCCACTGACATTTATTTTGACTTGCTAAAGAAAATTGTTTCAAGCATGAAGACACATTTTCCTGAGAAATGCCAAATCTAAGTTCCTGCTACTGAAGTAAGAGCATCTGAAATGATAAAAACAGTGTGAAAAAGCTAAAAGAGCTTTGAACTAAAACAACACACACCTACAAAGCAGTATTTCATCCATAGGGAAGGACTGTGTGTGCTTTGTTCAGCCTGCCTTTACCCAGTGCTGGGTCATATCATATCAGACACATCACACAAGACATCAGACACCAGGATACAGCAGTGAGCATGGGAAAGGGCTCTGCCTGCGTTCGTGGCACTGGAGCGCCTCGGGGGTGCCCTAAGGTGCAATTTGATTCTCCATCATCTATTCAGAAGGATAACGTTCCTCCTCAAACCCTGGCGACGTGGCTGTTCCTTGCACTGACCCATCCCACGCAGCCAAGCTCATAACCCCCAGCTTGCTCAGTCTTCAGCTGCATCTGGTCCTGCTGCTGCCCTTGTGCCTGTGGGAAGGGAGAGCTGCTTTCAGTCTTTGTGCAGTCCTCTCCTTGCCTTGCCCACAAAATGATGGCAAAAACATCTCCTGTTGCTGTCTCAGCACTGCCCAGTTTTGGGCGAGCCTAAACAGAAAGAGGGAAAAGGAAGCTTCCTGACAAGCTGTGGAAGGGATAAGCAGAATCTGGCCCTCAGACTGTGAGCCTAACTTTAATTATTTGGCATGAAAATGCATGCCAGAAAGAAAGTACAGCCTGAGCCTGTGTGCAAAATATGATTCAAGTGAGGAAAAAGCCTCAATAAACAGGTGCTGCTTCTGTAACAACTAGGGCTCAGTAGATGCTTCTTTTCTACAAGTATTTTCGTGATTGTTGGAAATAGAAATAATTTTTGAAAGAACCTTGTATACAGATATATGAACATATGGATATACAGGGTGCATATATATCTGTTTTATGTATTATATATATGCATATTTACATATATATAAGCTATGTATATGTATATACATATATACACTTTGTCATGTGTTCCTCATCCTTGTAAGCTGAAATACTTTGAAAGTTCTGGTGCTTTCTGTGGAAAACTTCAAGATTTTGCCTTGATTTCCCTGCAGTAAGATGGTTTTTAAATCACAAACTCCATCTTTCTCGCTGCTAACCACAGTAACTCTACATGTATATGCTTGAAACATTCAATTTCATGACTACAAAATGACATAGCTTCTAAAACAATGGCAATAATTATATATCCAGACAGGATTTTTCTATAGCTGCTTTATATGAGCTATGGATGCAGCTAGGAACATTATAATATCAGCTTCAGAAATTATTTTCATTTAAAGTATATAAGACAGTGCAAAAGCTAATAAAATAAAAACAGGATGCTGTCCAAATTACTTTCCTCTTATTTCTACCTATGGAATAAAAAAAAAATTACTGAGTCTCAATCATATTTAATTCTTCACCTCTCTCCCAAGCTAGACATTTATGTCAGGTGTATTACATATTTCTCCCTTGCTCAGCAACATCGCCACCAGTTAACTCAACAACCAGAGGAGAAAGGAGCAGAAAGGCATAATGCATCAATTGCTGAACTCAAGGCTGCTTGACTCCATATTTGCTTAGTGTCTGGCAAACAAAGAGAAAACTGAAAACACAGAGTAGGAGAACTATTGTTGAGACGGAATACTTAATTTGACATTTCATTTAAGTGGATGATCATAAATTACAGTTTTACATATACGATTCATTGATATATCTGACAGTTTGATTCACTAAATTTGCAGTGGTACATTTTACTCTTACTTTCTCCTCTGAAAATCTGTAGTGAAATCGCTTTATTGCCATGAAGTTATTCTACATTTAGGACCTGAAGGTAGATGACCTCAGTAGACTACTTTTGCAACAAAACAGAGCAAAACTGAAGATTACTATGAAGATACTTGTAGCTCTTTGGATTGTGGATGTTACTGGATGTTCTTTCACTGTCGGAGTAAGAATTGTGAGATCATTTCCCACCCAACTTCATTTCAACCAGTCATGTTAGTTTATCCTATGAGAAATGTAAAAGAAGATTCATACACCTTTAAAGTATTTTTGATTTCTTTGCGGGAATATCAGATCACTCAGAATTCTTCTTCTTGCTTAAATTTCTTCAGTTACTGAGGGAAAACCTGCTGCAGCACAGCAGAACAGCGAATCTGAGTATGAATGTCAAGTAGTAAGTAAATCTACGACTGCAGCTAAAAGGCAACTCTTGCTAGCCACTGCTGCTTACTTATTTTTATTTTTTTTAAGATTCATAGTTGTTTCTTGTCAAGGAGATGTTCTTCCCTGATTGCAGTGTTCAGCTATTGGTTTGCTAGTCTGAAAATAAGAGCTTGCCTCTACAGTATATTTGATTTTTTTTCCCCTCTCATAAGCTAATGGAGCTAAAAGTCATATTTGTTTGTGCTGCAGCTTCTTCCCTACTGATGCTGCCTGTTCTCTTAGTCCAGTTCCCTTTCTGGATTTGCTCATCATCAGCAAATCTATTTTTAGGTACTCTCCTTGAGAATGGATAGTGAGGAGAGACAAAAAAATGTGGATGATCTTTAGGAAATTCAGGGTTGCATGAAGCTGCGAAATGAGGTGAAAAAAGAGGGAAAAGTGGAGAATATATCTAGCTGTCAGTGCTGCTAAGGAGGGTATGAACTTCACCTTCATTGTCTCATCAGTATATCTGTTTGAAAAGCATTGTAAACCTCTGATGTTCAGGATAGCAAAGGTTTCCTATTAACTTTTACTGTTTATGTCCTTACAACATGAGAACTCAGAACATAGAACTGATGTGAGTGGCACAGACGTGAAGACTTCCTAGCAGAGCTAAGCAGGAACATTTGTCTTCTTTGGGTATTTCCTTTCCTTTCTCCTGACGTAAAGTTTCAGATGTAATTATGGTAGAACTCAAAAAACTAATTGCTTACATCAAGATTGGCAAAGAACCACACCGGTCTCATAATAGATACATTAAACATTCTAAAGAAGCTCAGTAGAAACCCCTCAAAAGTTAATTAAATATTTTTTTTTTAAATGCTGTTCCCTGTTGACTTGAACAAGGAGCACTGTTTGCTCAAAAGTAGAACTAGTGACATATAAGATGTTCTTAATAGCCTACCTGGCCTTTAGCTGTCATTCTGAGCAGCGTATGAATCCCGCAGCTCCTGGACTGTGGGTTCTGCCTGGTCAGGTAACTGCCTTAGAGATCCTAATTAAATAGGTACACAGGGGTAGGCAAAGGAACTGTTATTGTATATCCATCCTGTGACATTTTTTTCCCAACAGTACCAGCTGCCCAAGTTGATACCTGGCTTTCTTCATCTGACAACTCCTGCAGAGGTCCATAAGGAAAAAAATGGGCTAAAATGTGGTCCATATAGCACTCAGTTTATCAGTGCTGTATCACAAGGTTTATCCAACTTCAGAAACTTTTCCTGTCTTCTAAAATTGCAAAAGCAAGCTAAATTTCCTCTCTTAAGAGTTTTTCCACGTGACTTTACACCTTACAGTCCTTTGATTTTAGCAGAGCAAACTCACAAATTTACTGTGAGACATTTCTTGTGTTATTCAGATTTATTTTCGAATAAATCCAATGGCAAAGCTACCTGTTGTACTCTGGGATCTCCACAGAAGAAGCTACGTTAGTCTTCATCTCAAGGCCAAACATGACAACTGTATGACAACAATTTTTACTGACTGCTGTTTTAGGAGCCATCAAAAGGCACAGGTTATGATGAACTTTCTCTAATTCTACAGAAGTAACCAGAAGAAGCTCTTCATTCTGCATCTTGATGCTGTAAGGTTTGTTGACCCCTGTTATCTCACTCACTAAAAACTTGCCCATGTGTAAGATTTCTTTCCCTGTGTATTGCAAGACTCTTGTTAAGTCCTTAGCTGGGGGATGTATTAGTAATCCCTGCTAGAACCACAACTTTCTCGTTTCTCACTTGATGGTCTTCAGATCTCATATTAGTCTGCAGCTCAGAAGGAGTTTCAGCTTATGTCCCAGACACAGGCTTAAACATATCCACTGTGATGTATGATTTCAGTGTTCTGAATTCATCTTATATATTCATATATATGAATATATCTTACCAATACAAATACCACTCTAGACATCAATTTCAGCATTCCATTTCTATTTAATATAACATAAATTTTATCAAGGCTTAGTTAGGATGTTAAAAACTCCATAGACACCTACTGAGTGTAAAATCATGGTTCAATCAGAACCTTTAATGTTTCTAATACATTAAGATCATCTATGTGATTGCTTCATTTCCACCATAGTGGAGTATTTCTTCTTTACTCTCTAATCTTTTCTACTGATGGTGGGGGAAATGTTTGCTACGGCCTTGTGAAGGGGTGTTAATTTGTTTTCCAGTTAATTTTTTCAGTGCCTCTGTTTTAGTATCCAATTGCCCTCTCTGGTTGTAGTGATTTGATCCTGGCCAGCGGCCAGGTGCCCACACAGCCACTTTATCACCTCCCCTTCTCTGCTAGACACGGGGAGAAAATACGTCGAAGGGCCCATAGTTTGAGACAAGGACAGGGAGATCACCTGCATCTACCGTCCTGGGCAAAACAGACTCGATTTTGGGGAAATTAGTTATATTTATTAAAGAACAAATCAGAGAAGAGTAGTGAGAGATAAAAACAGATCTTAAAAAAAGTAACACCTTCCCCCCAATTCTCCCTTTCTCCTGGCAAAATATCAATTCCAGTTTTTCCAGCTCCTCCCTGCAAGAAGCGCAGGCAAACAGGAATAGGGGTTGTCGTCAATTAATCCAATGTCATCTCCACTGTTGCTTCTTCCTCTGGGGGAGGACTTCTCACTTCCCCTGGGCTGTTGCAGGGTCCCTCTCACAGGAGAAAATCTTCACCCACTTTCTCCAGCGTAAGACCTCTCATGAGGGAAAATCTGGACCAACATGAGTCTGAAGTGCAGTCCTTCAGTGGAAACTGGTTCAGCATGAGTCCCCCACAGCATCATAAAAGTCCCACCAGCCAACCTGCTCCAGCATGAGCTTGTCTCTCTCCACAGGCTACAGGCTCTGGCAGCAGCCTGCTCCGGCGCGGGCTTCCCACAGGGTCACAGCCCCCTTCAGGCATCCACTTGCTCCAGTGTGGGATCCTCCACAGGCTACAGGTGGACATCTACACTCCATCACACCCATGGGCTGCAGGGGGACAGTCTGCCTCACCATGGTCCTCATCATGTCCTGGGGGACTCTGCTCCAGTGCCTGGAGCACATCCTCCCCCTTCACCTTCTTCACTGACGTTGTTGTCTTCACTCCTCTGTCACTCTGTCAGTTGTGTGGCACCGTTCTTTTTTTCCCTGTTTCTTAAATATATTGTCACAGAGGTGTTCCTCTCCTATTATCACTGACAGGCTCAGCCTTGGCCAGCAGTGAGTCCATCTTTGGCTTAGCATTGGCTCTATCAGACCTGAGGAAGCTTCTAACAGCTTCTTGCAGAAGCCACCCCTACAGCTCCCTCCCTCCCAACAAAATCTGTCCAGGCAAATCCAATACATTGATATACTACAAAGGTTTGTTTAGTTTGTCATAACGGGAATGGTGAGGAGTATACTGGTATCATTTGACAAGAGATATGCTAGCTCTTTATCAGAACAGTTACAGTTTTGCAAGCAGGGAGATTTTATACATTTTACTGTGCTACCAGCAGAGTTGATGAAAATCAGTCACATTGCTACAGTGGTCCTCACTTTCTCCGTTATGGGTTATGGCTTTTAGTTGCTGAGGCCACTGAAGCTAAATATAAAAAAAACAAAGGAATCCCTGCTGATTCAAGCAATAAGATCTAAATCACACATTCAAAGATTTCAACAGAGAAACTGTGAATTAATTTTTTTTTATGTGTTTTCCCCACCAAAATAATTACTTGATTATTCATCTTCTTTTCTGTACCCAGCTTCCAACATCCTTTTGTTCTTGATTTGTAGTGTAACTGAAGGCAAAACCTTGTGCTACTCAGAATAAGAAAATAAAAAGTATTGAAGATGAATATCGCAATCCAAGGCTGAAAAACAATTTAAAAAAATACCATAGATTTATGATAAAATGCTCTGGCTTTCCAAATCAGAATGAATGATGATATTTTGCTTGTTTTACTCAAGAGTAGATATATATACGAAGTGAAATTGCAATGGTTACTATAGTCAACATGGTAGCTATAGTCCACAGCTCATAGAAAAAAAATCCTCCAAACTGACATAAAAGCAACAGCCCCAGGTGAAGTAAATGACTTCATCAACAGTAAAGTCTATGATGTCACAATGATTTATACCAAAAAAATTATGTGTCTGTAATAGACAAAATTCACCAGCACCTCTTTTTGTAAAACCAGCTGCATATATGCATTCTGCTTCATATAGGCATATGGATAGGAGACAGATTTTCCTAAGGTGTTGAGATTAAAGGCAAGAGTAATTTGTAAATACTTAGCAATGCTGTAAAGATTGCAAAAGAGTGTGTATGTGTATCAAAAAATGCAAATAAGCAAATAAATACATTTTAAAAGGAAGATTTTTTAATGTATAGTGTTGTTGGGCACATAAGATACATTGAAATGATCAGATAACCTGTTGTCTCTATGGGTTTGCTTTTTATCATATGTTAAGCTTTGTAAGTCTAGTAGTTCTATTTCAATTGTACGTAGAACATACTGGAAATGCTTGAATGGAACTGCAGAAACATGAACAGTGACAGTTGTTAACTTCGTTTATGAATCATACTGGTTTGAGATTTGCATGTGGAAAGGGTTGTTCCATCTTTTTGAGAAAGTCCTAGCAGAATTGCAGGGACAGATATATTCTACCTTATGTCTGCTATTTGCCTATTCTTCAAATTAAGATGTTAAGTTAAAAAACCACACATGTTCTCAGGTTTTCTTACAGCGCTCCTTTGCTGGGAAAATCACACTAACTGAATTTTCTAGGATACTCTGCCTTAACATCACCAAAACCAATAAAAGTTTAGGACTGCATGAAAATATAAGATAATATGTAATATAATTGGGAGAAAATTTTGTTCATGTTCACAATCGTATGTGATGGTCCACTAAAAGTTTATTGTACCTTACTGTGAAGGAGTTGATATTATAGGTAATTGACTGACAGAAAGCCTGAGCAGGTGGTTTTCTTACTTCATTCAGAAAAACACGTTCCTGATAAAAGAAGTGAAGACATTTTCAAGAAGATGAAACCATTGTGTCATCAATGTTTCATTTCAAACTTTGCACAAATACAGCATAGATTTTACTTACTAGTAGAGGAAGAAAGATGAAAAGTAGGGTATTATTATCAAACCCACCTTCCTTTCACTCATTATCTCCCAAATATCTCTCCTTTTTTCCCTTAATTTTGAGATTCTGGTATAATCAAGTCACTTCTGTGTATCCAGGGAATGATTCCGAATATATTGCATTCTATGAAAAAAGTGTGTTTTAAGGAGGATCAGGGTATGACTACCAGGAGAATAGAGACATGTTATGCTGTCCAAAATGAAGTTAGATGAGAGTATTTTGTTTACTTTACTTTAAATGCTTCATTGAATCATGTATGTTAGGACTTTAATCTTCTCATAAAGTCTATGGAAAGAGCTAGATATCGCAGAATCACAGAAACCCAGAATTGCAGAACCACAGAATGTTAGGGGCTGGAAGGAAATCATTTGTAATCTGTACAATGCCCTGAAGTAATTCCTCCTTCTCTACATATAGTAGGTAATACTTAGTGCCTTTTATTTTGATTTACCCAGTCTTTTAGACTTTGAGAGTAGTTCACACAGAATCACAGAATGTCAGGGGTTGGAAGGGACCTCGAAAGATCATCTAGTCCAACCCCCCTGCCAGAGCAGGATCACCTACAGTAGGTCACACAGGAACGCATCCAGGTGGGGTTTGAATGTCTCCAGAGAAGGAGACTCCACACCCTCCCTGGGCAGCCTGGGCCAGTGCTCTGTCACCCTCACAGTGAAAAAGCGTTTCCTAATGACTTTGTGGAACCGCCTATGCGCCAGGTTGTACCCATTGCCTCTTGTCCTATCATTGAACATCACTGAGAAGAGTCTGGCTCTATCCTCCTGGCACTCACCCTTAATGTATTTATAAACACTAATGAGGTCACCCCTCAGCCTCCTCTTCTCCAAGCTAAAGAGACCCAGCTCCTTCAGCCTTTCCTCATAAGGGAGATGTTCCATTCCCTTCATCATCTCTGTGGCTCTGCGCTGGACTCTCTCCAGCAGTTCCCTGTATCTCTTGAGCTGAGGGGCCCAGAACTGGACACAATATTCCGGATGTGGCCTCACCAGGGCAGAGTAGAGGGGCAGGAGAACCTCTCTCGACCTACCAGCCACAGCTCTTCTAATACACCCCAGGATGCCATTGGCCCCCTTCGCCACGAGGGCACATTGCTAGCTCATGGTCATCCTGCTGCCCACCAGGACTCCCAGGTCCCTTTCCCCTACTCTGCTCTCCAACAGATTGTCTTGACCCCCTTATACCTTATAAAGGTTAGAGTCAAGGTGATTCGTTTTGGTCCCAAAGGTGAAATTAAGACACAAATGATGTCAGATGTCACAAAAGCAAAACCCTTTATTGACTAACAACCACTGGAGAGTGATAGGAAAGAAAGATAAGGAAATGGAAAAGTGAAGCAGTAGAAAGTTCAAGATAGCAAGAAATATAGCTGCCACCACAGATCCAGTGACGTCTCGCGGGTCCGACTGTTTTGATTCGGTGGGGAAGATCTTCAAAGAACAGCTGTTCAGAGTGGCATTATATAGTGTTCAAGAGCTGCTGTGCCTATCGTCCTCCTGTTTAGTACACGCGTATGAGGGTTGTCAGGAGCGATCTTCACTCCCTCGAGCATTGCCTCTGTCAGTGGAGCATGCATAGGTGTCCGGAGGGCCCACTTTTTGCAGACATGTTATGACTTGACAACTTGTCAATAGACAAGTCGAGCCCTGTGGCTTATCTGGGCTGGGCTCTGAAGTTGCTGTTTAGGACTTACCAGTGATCCAAGCTTGCAAACAGCAGCCTTGAAGTTTCTTCCCGGGGAATTTCAGCAAGGTTTAACACAGGCTCTTCTTCGTGGGGAATTTCAGCAAGGTTGAGACAAACATTTTAACACAGTCTCTTACGCAGGTCAGTCCCAACCTGTACTGGTACATGGGCTTTTTCTTTTCCAGATGCAAGACTAGCTGTATTTCATAAAATTTCTCTTCCTCCCTCTCTGCAGCCTGTATATCCTATAATCACCCATTGCATCTAAGGTCTAGATTACTCTGCAAATAACATCTTTTCTCCACTCACACTAGTTAATATTAGACGGTCTGGAATCTGCGTCTGTTGTGTCAGTGCCTAAAGCTAGGTGAAAGAAACCTTGACCCATGTGATTTTGACTGAATTTCTTATATTTCAGTTTTACATGTAAAAATAGATTGGAAGTCCTTCAGCATGAGAGTTACTCGTTCATTATTTATCATAACTCTTTAAAATAACATGGAACATTTGCAGAGGAAGGGAGAAAGGGAAAGGAGGCAAAGAAAACACATGAGCTCAATACACCTTTAGACTGGGTTATGTGCTGCTACTGCAGTTTACAAACTCCATTCCATTTATGAATATATTTACTTTGCTCTTTTCTCTTAGCTACTGCACTTATTGTCTGCACAAATTTCTCACCTTTTGACTGACAGTTCCAGGGGTAAAAGATGTATTTCCACTATGTTTAACTAGATTCATTTGCTGTTAATCAATCCAAGAACCTATTACATACACAAGAAATTTTATCATTTACTAATATTTTAATTGTTGTTTTCATAAGGAATGTTCTATACAATGCTTTTTAACTATGTCTTTATAGCTCCTAACCCAGGTAGATTAAAAGAGGGATATCACAAATATTCTGCAGTCAAAAAATGCACTAAATAACTGTGAAAACATTGTGCATAGCAAAGGTTTGTTATTTATTTGACTTATGAGTGTATTAAATCCCAGGCAGAAGAATCACTTTTGGCTTCAGTGAGGTGAAGGGAAACTATATCCAGGAAAATCATCATAAAGACATCCGTAGTTCAGTCTGGTAAGGTGCTGGTGAGCAATAAACATAACTTTCTCTTAGCTTTTCAACTGAGAAGCAGCCACAGAAGTGGCTCAGAAGCAGCAGCCTGTGCCATCTTACCTGAAGGCCACTGTATTAATAGTTTGTCAGAGTAGATCAACATCTAACCACACTGTCCCAGTACACAGGCCCAGTGTAAGAGCAAAGGAGATGCACTGGGACAGCTGGGGTTTCCTACACAACAGCAACGAATTCAAAATGTATCTTCTCCTGTACATGGTTGTCTCCTCAGAGCCCATAACTCGCCCTGAGGTGGGAGAAAAAGACCATCCCCGGTGTCACAGTGAAGACCCCAAACCTTGAAGTCTTACTGGCGTCACTGCTAATGATCTGAACTTTCTGAGAAGTCATAATTTTTGCCAAAGGCTCTTGCATGAAGCACTGAATTTGAATCAAGGATTGTGCATAACCCCTGGCACAATGCAAGATGTATTCTGGACCTACTACTGTATTCCTCTGAGGAGAGCAAAGTGCTGACACAAATATAAAAAGGGATGGAATGTGACCCTATAGTACTGTGTGTTTTTTTCATTCAGAAAATGATGTGGCAAATCTCTCTGAGTGGCAAATGATGATGAATTAAGGGGTTAGGAATCTGACAGTGCACCAGTGCCACTACAAGCTTCCACCCCACACAAACGTCACGTTCCGCATCCTGGCAGCCACACAGAAGGTATTTTCTTTTGTTTTTGCAAAAATGCATTCCTCGATAAAGAGGCAGAACTGATTATTTGAACTGGCAATTTCTAAAACACATTTACCCTTTTTTTCTAATGGAGCAATAAATATTTAAAATAAATGTTTCATAGTTCACAGAACAGAATTCCAGCATTCAGTTAAGAGCATTTTGCTAAAATACTGCCACCGTACAATGAAATCTCAAGGTAAATGGACTGTTATGAACTAATCTAACACATTATCTTTTTCTTCTACAACTTTGTGCTACTTTTATTAGCTCTTTCTCTTTGCCAATTGAGGAAACATGCACAGTAGTGAATACTAGAATATATGTGATATACAGTGAGTCTGATATCTTTTTTTTTCATACTGTGTCTTCTTCCCTCAAAACAGTGAATTTAATTTCTATCAACCTTCAGGACTGCTTTACTATGACTAGTTTAAGCTAGTAATAGTTTAATCACCAAAGGTTTAGAAGTGTGGGCAGGAGAGCAGGGAATGTCTGTCTGAACTGATATTCATATTTCCACAAATTGACCTTGAAGAATTTTACAAATCCCAGTGTTTCATGATTTTGTGAGAATAAGAGACATTAAATGCTCTGCATTTCTGCTTCAGAACCCATCCAAATATAGGCATGCAAACTTCATGAATCAAGATTGAAATGTCTGTATTTTTTAAAAAATGACAGATCTCTAACTCCAATTTAAATTTACAAGATTTTGTTCAGCCTTGTTACTGTGTAAAACATTCACAAAATACTTCACGTACATGCTTTAGATGAGCTTTCTTTCTCTTTTCCAAGAGAATTCCACAAAACTGTGTAAAATACATTGAAAACACAGAGAGCAGAAACAGTGTAAAGTAAAAAAAAACGCATCATGTAGCAATATTCAGGTATCTCACTCTTCGTGCAAACACGATAATGAAGGAAACAACCAAAACCTCTCCACAATTAGTCAAGTTTTACTTTTCTTTGTATTGTTATTTATTGTTTTTTCCCCCCTCTGCTAGTCCAGGTAGGCTTGCTAGAGAGCAAGGCATTCGTAAGGAGGCCACATACACATGGGTACTGAGTAATCCTGTCATGGTTCTTTATGGTCAAATATGTTTGGATTTTTCTGAGTAAATTTCAGCCAGGACAGTGTATATAAAGGCTCAGAGAATGCCTACCAGACATTCAGAAGTTAGCGTCATCCAAATGGATAAGGTTACTAAAATGCAGTGCAAAAAATCACGTTTAATAATTAGCCTATGTTTTATACCACAAGCACTGACATTTCCACTGGAAAATGCTCCAGTGCTCTCAAAGTGCACACTTCAGTTTTGGTTTTCTCTCTCTCTCTTTCTTTTTTCTTCTCTTGTCAGTGAAAATGACATTAAAATTAGCTTGCACACTTAGGAATTCCCTACCTCATATGTAATTATACAAATGGAAGAGGAAGACACTCTCTTTCTGCTCTCATGTGAACATACATGTTCATCTGAATTTATGCAAAGAAGCACAAAATTGTGAAAAATAGTAATATCAATACCAGATAATACTAATGGACTAACGATTATTTTAGCACATAGGTTAGGTTGGAGGAAATGGTTATGATCATCTAGAAGATATTCCACCACCTATGTCACTGAACTGTATTTAGTCCCTATTTAGACCCTATGCATGGCCAGAACAAGTGACATCTGCAGGGGTGTCTAAGTGAGCTTGGGTATAGAGCAAAAAAAGTTCTATATCATTTCAAACAAATTTGAAACTGTTTAAAACCTCATTGGATTGCATTGGATTGATGGGTACAGCAATCACCATCCCCTCTGACTTCACACTACATCTATCTTCACCCTGCCTCAGTCAACACTGGATATTGAAATCAACCCAGCATACCTGTCTTTAATTTGCCACAGACATTTTCAGTCTAGATTAATTATTTTTCAATCTTCAGGTCAGTTGCCTTATATATGAATATTGAAACTTGAAGGTATGCCCTCCAGTAAGAAACTTACATGGCTTTCCAGCATAAGTAAGATTAATCAGACATGATAATTATGATAATGAATGTAATATTAACATATCACATCACATAAATTCAGCTGAATGAGCTCTGTGGCAATAGCAGTTAAGAGTTAAAAGGAAAAGCAACTATAATCTACATTATTGAAAATAAACCATTCGAAGTCTGAATCAAAGCCATGTTCCACAGTCCATAGACAGCTCATCTTCTTATCTATACGCTCCGCATGTCTGGAAGCAGAAGAAATATGTGAACCTAAGGCTTTGGCAGTTAACCTTAACAAGTTTAGCTTTGACACAGCACAGCAAAGTGTAAGATAAGGAATTATTCTTACTTTGGTTTTCCTGACAAAATGGTATTAAATGTTCCATTAGACCTCTGTCACCTAAATTCTGGTTCAGCCAATAGTCTTCATTTAATTTGCAATAGTAGCATTTTGAACTGCTTAAAACTATATTATTTCTATTTTCAGCTTCCTATACATATTTTAATGTTTGGTTTACTTACTGGAGGCCGAAAGAGGCAAATTGTACAAATGCCATGTCAGTGTGTTGTCTAACTGATGACACTAGACCTATGAGAGGCGATGTACGACACACACAAAGATATCCTCTTTCTGGCCCTCATAATCCTCTCAGAGAAGATTAGCTCAGCTCTTCCATCCCTCACACATGATATTTCTTATTCTAACCTTATTTTCCAGGTGATCAATTCAATTTCACAGTATTCTACAGTCTTCTTCAGTATTCTTAGTTGGAATAGACTCTGTCCATCAATTGTTATCTGCATGTCTTCAATTTCTATCTCCATGTCATTCGGTTTTACAGTGAAGCTTTCGAAATTCTTATCAGTTGTAGCTTGTCCAGCATTTTATTAATCTCTGTCATGTCCTTAATAAATGAAATCTGACATTGTGCTACAACTCAAATTTGTAAACTGAAAACTATGAAAACTGTGGGGAAAAGAAAAAAAAAAAGAGGAAATTTCAAACCTTGGCTATTGGAAGGTTGAAAATAAACTCATCTGAGCAACCAGTTTCATTTCTTCAGACTTTCAGCATCTACCTAAAAAAACCTCTAAAATACAATAACAAAAGCAAACATCAAATTTTACCAAATTAAGAAAACTAGGCTATGTTGAATTTATCCCTATAATCTTATCACATAAACAGAAAAAATACAGTATAAGACTTATTAGGACACAATCTTAGTTTGCTTGATTAACTGAGTCTTCAGTTTAAAAAATGAGAATATATTCATTCAAAAAAAGGTTTTCAAAATTACATATTTGAATTAATTGAAATTTATATTCATTCTCTCTAACTTGCTGACAGAAAACTAGATTAAAATACTTTGAATAGACAGTTTTGAATTTGATTCCTGAGAAATGAATATTTAAATCTTCAGGACTGAAAGTTCTATGCAAGATAAAAATGACATTTTCATCACTTGATTTTTTACACTATCAGAAGTTTTAGAGAGTGATTTTTTGTGGTTTTTTTTTTCCTTCTCCAGTTACATCAAGATTAAACCACAAATCCATGGCATGACATCAGTTAACTAAATTTAATTGGTTTCATCCCCAGCACAGATCTGCTGTAGTTATAATGACCAAAACCTGAAGACTCCTTCTGTTCACCTTTACCTCCAAACCAAAGCGAGGTTTGTGAGTCCCCTCAGCTCTCCTCCCTTGCCTTGCCTTGCCTTCCACTCGAGCAGCAGGGAAAGGACCTGGACAGAAGTGCGGCTGGGCTGGTCCCCCTTCTCTGCATTCACAGGTTGTGCCAAACCCTCAGATGCCCTCTTCTCCATCCTGGCAGAGAGGTGATGCCCAGCAGCAGGCAAGCAGACATTTGTCTCTAGAGAGGGGAATGGTAAGCGAGTTCATAACGTGTCAAATGTACAACATCATCAAACCCTGTTATTTTCAGGCTAAGTGTAGCTGCTCTATACAGGAACGCCACATATTAACATGCTTGATTGATCCATCCATGGATTGCATGCTGGCACTGCAAACAACGCTGTGGCCAGAGGCAATACATCAACCACTTGAGAAAGCTCTGGAAAAGTCTTTGCCTTCATTAATATAATAAGGCAATATCTACATACTATTACATATACCAGTGAACCCATAAATGTCAATATTAATGTTTTCAAAACTCAATATGTCAAAAGCATGTCACATATCAACATGTTTTGTACAAGGGGCATTACATACTGAACAAAATAAAGATTATGTTGCAATAGAAAAACCAGCAGCAGTATTGTTCTTTCATACAGCTAAAACTCACCATTCTCTAATGAAGGAGGATCTTTTTCAGTATGGTCATGATGATGTAGCTCTCCTTCATCCTGAAACTAGAAAAACAAAAAAGCAACCAAAACTAGGATCCTGGAACAATCTCATGATATATTTATCTATGTTCTTGTTGTTTCTGCTATGTCATCAATGCATTTGCTCCTTGAAGTCTCTCTAAGGGAGTTCAAGCACTGCGTAAATATCTACGATCTTTTGGTTTGATATTTTGCACTTTAAATATGTTCAGTATTTCAAAATAAAATAGCTTCTCACTTTATGCCTTTACATTCATAAATGTGTTTGTTTTAAAGAACTCAGGGTTTCGTCACACACAAAGACCATCCCTGCTCAACAGAGCTGATGGAGAAGGCATGGACAGCGCCATGCAAGGAAACGAGGGCAGGCAGCGGTCAGCTAAACAATTCCTATGGTCTCTTACTGCTCATTGACAAGGAAATCTATTTCCTTGGAGAAGGACCATCCCTCCTCTCACACGAAGGAGGTGCCGGAGTGAAGTGTGCTACCTCCAAGATCCCCCAGCCCCAGGTACCTCCCACTGCCAGGGCAGGCAAGGGGAGAAAAAGCAGAAAGCAGTCTTCATCAAGCCGGCAGTATCAAAACAACTCTGAAGGCTTCACAGGCAGGGGAATGGCTCCAGATTCAGCCATGTCATGCTCACTTTTGAAAAGCAAAAAGATAGAGATCTTGGGGACTAGAGAGGTGCCTGAAGCTAGAAATTCAGTGAAAGAGGAATTGCAGCTAGCTACCGGGAGCCAGAGAGGAGATTAAGCCAAAACGGAACAGTGACAGCTTTTATACAATTAATACAGGCTCTTTTCCAACAAAATAACCTTTTCTGCTTTATTTAATCATCCAAATGAAATGAATAATAAGGGGTGGAGGAGGGAAATTGCCTGGTTCAAGAACATCCTGGATGATGGAAACTCACTGGACTTGGTTGTTGCTTTTTTTCATTGTAATTTTCCTCCTCCGAGGCAAGGATGGAAGAAGAAAAGGGAAAGAATCAAAATCAAGTGAGTTTAGGAGTGGACAGTTACTTGCCGTTGGGTCATTTTTGTGTCTGCATGGTCAAGAGAATGAAAGAGTCACATTGAGCATCAAGGGGGGAAGCAGGGGAGGGACTTGATAGCCATTAGGGCCATTATTTCCACCTTCATGATGAATAGTTAGGGTCAGGAAAAAGGAAAACCGTATGAAACCCCCTTTGTTGCACAAGAGCAAGGCAGCAAGATAGATGAGCTGACAACAGCTGACACTGGCCCTGCTATCAAGCAGAAAAAGCGATATGCGAGTGTTCACAGCTGCTCAGAAATATCATGGCAGCAGCAAGAAAAGCAGTAGTTACCTCTTCCATCTCTTCTGCCTTAGCTACTGTGAAGACTGAAATAGCATTGAAAAATATGTGTAAAAGTAAATAAAAATGAAGAACGAGCTCCCACAAGGCAAGTTCTGAAGAGTTAGTGCACATCAAAATGTACAGTTTGTTCATGTAAATATTTTTAGTAGCAAGCTCTGACACTATTGTTCCCACTTTTCTTTGTGGGTTATTGTAGGACCTACATAACTCTTGGAAGAAGAGCATAGATGTGTTGGACTATCATGACTATGCATATAAAAACCTGTTATCGTGGATCCATGGTTTCTTGCACTCGAAATTATAAGCAGAAAATTTGAGTTATAAAATGGGAAAATGCACAGAAAAAAATAAAATAAAAAGACAAATTAAGCTCAAGTTAGGATTCATCTCATCTCAGTTTGGATGTCTGAAAGACTGAAATATTGATTATTTCTGTTCTGAGAGGTACCACTAAAGACAATAACTTCATCATCGGATAAATGTCTAAAACAGATTAGACTGATTTAGATTAATTGTTTCCTGGAATTGCCTATGTTTACCCAGTGACTCCAGAAGAAGACTACATAACCAACAAACTACCTTTTAAAGGAATAAAGTTGTGTGAGATTATTCCATCATGAGGGTCAACTGAGTATTATATGCAATGGTGTATCTCAGCGAATCTTACTATTAACTCATATACGTTGTCTTCTACTTCCCATAGAAACAATAATACACTAGTACTATATATGAATATTGTAAGAGAGGAGGGCTGGCAACAATCATTGCCTTTGTAAGAACAGAAATGAGAAAATAAGGGAATAACATTTGTTGTATTAAATAAAATATCAAAATGAGATACTTTCTTAAGTGTCATCTAATATTTACTAGGCAGATTTTTGGGGTGATACTGCCTTGAGGATAAAACTACTGAGTACTGCCTGAGTCCTGAATTATCCAAACATGTAAGCAAAGTCTGCTATGGGTTTTTCTGGGCATAGGAGCATACAATGCTATGGCAAAAGTGGCATGTAAGCTTGTTTTCTGCCTGTTTTGAAATATTTTTGCTTCAGCTTAGGAAAATTCAGTGCAGAATACTTTTCATTGCATTCTTCCTTCGTAAGACCCCCTTCTGTTTCTCTTACAGTCAAAGTAACGTGATTCGTCTGTACCGTTGAATTATTTCTAGCTCGCTAAACAAAGTCACTGCCTTTTTTTGTGTTTATACACTCTTCAAAAGCCCCTGCAGACCATTAAGAGCCTTCTTTTTGAGTCTCACAGTAGTCAAAATGTCTTTTGTTTGAACAAAAACACACAGTCCTGATTGTCAGTCTGCAAACAGGCATCTCATTCTTTATCATCGTGCCCAGATATTATTGCTCATCTTTTCCAGAGCGTTTTGATCCAAAGTACCATGTGGGAGGAAATAAAAAGGCTCAGCAGGAGACGGATGTTAAGGATGGAGTTTCAGACTTTGAATTTGCTGGCTTTTATAAATTCAAATAAGATTATTTATACAGAGTGATCAAATATTGGTTAAACATGGAAGCACTCAGAAGTGCAGTTAGGGCCGGCTCCCAGGATTTGCTTAACCAAATGGATAATAATTCCTCCCTCCCATGTGCACTCCCATGTGACTCCTTTCTGAAATGCCATATCACCTCTTTCACTCTCAGCTTCAAGAATTTTTTTTCTTCAAGGGTAGCCTTTAAAGGTTACTGTTAAATCTTGTAACTTCTCTAATTCCAGTGATGATACCCTTCACAGCCCTGGTTCTCAGCTCTATACTCTGGGCAGACAGGTTTGTTGATGACTGCACTACTCCTGCATGGCAGTCACCGCACCCCTGGTCCCTTCTTAGTCACAGCAATGGGAGCAGATCCCTGTGCTGGCAGATACCAGTCTTCTCTCTGCTTGAATTCCAGCATACACGTGCCTCTATTTCTTCTTAAGTGGGGATCTAAACCTGCCTCAGTGACCCGAGTCCTTTGCTGTGTAAAGTAACTCAAAAAGAGAAAATAGGTAAGGAGCCCAGGGCAGGAGTTGAGGTAAGAGGTGTCCTTGATCACAGACGTGTTTTATGTAGCCTAAGCTGGTACCACAGTTTGACGGGCAAAGGTTTGCCTCAGTTATTCAGAAAACTGTGTTAGTGATGCAGTAGCAGTGCAAGTTAAAGGAATAAGCAGACAACAAAAGGAAAATTTTAATTCTCGTTCTTCTGTTCCCTGGTAGTTTCCTCGTATGTTCTACCTGGCCCTGCCCTCATCTACACCTTCTTCCTCAGAACCTTTTGATTTCTGTCTAACTCTGTTCTCCCTAATTTGTTCCTCTGATTTTGTATGGATTAGCAAACACAAGAGTTAACTCAGCTCTTATCTCCAGAGAGAAATACTTCTGAAGGAATGAGAGTTTTCTGAGGTGCAAGGGATGTAAGTGAAAAATCTGATCATTGCATCAAGATGAAATGTCCTCCTGCAGTTTTAAAACTTATTACAGCTCTGAGCAATCTCACCTAAATTCAAATTTAGACAGCCTTTGAGAGGGATGTTGAACTGAACAATCTCCAGAGGTCCCTTCCAACCCTATTTTTATCTATAATTCTGGAAAAAAAGGTTATCGTCCTAATAAGTAGTTGCTCAGTCGTATTGTGAGAACTGGAAGCACACAACTCTGACAGCAGTGTGTGTAACATTAGATATTTCAGCATTTTGGAAAGATTGGCCTACACAGCAGTTTCAAAATGGAAAAATAATATAAATTTGTCAATGATTCACTTATTTCATTGTCTTAGTTATGACAGTAGCTACTAGGTATATAGTACTGTGACTGGATGGAAAGGGATTTCCTAGTTCTATTTATGTTGTGCTTTTCAGGTTTTTATATATTTTTCTTTAGTCTCATATAAATAGATGTTAATCATTATCCACATAAAAACAAATAAATTTCAGTGGATGGTTCATGTTTACCTACATTAAAATAACCTGTTTATGGTGAAAGTCAAGACAAGATCCAATAAGATCCTGAATAATTCAACAGTATGTCTTACAGATCCACAGTGGAGATCACGAAAGTCTTAAATTCAGAAAAAAATACCCCCAAAGCATAGGATAACCTCAGCAATATGATGCCTCTGCCACACAAAACACAAAGACAGTTTCTCCAAAAGTACTTGTGTGTTCTTTTATTTGCAAGCATAAAAGGAAGCAACTATACTTATTTAAAAGCTGCCACCTCACAAATTTCAACCTCAGGTTCATGCAGCTGAATAAAAGTAACGAATAAAAAGTAAACTTCAGGAGATTTTACAGTGTAGGGCTCATTGCATTTGCCCAGCAAATCTCATCAAATGAGCTCAGCTTGTTTTAAGATGATGGTGCTTCATTTATCATGTAGTCAGACAGCAGGTGCTTTGCCATCTGAAGAGATCCTGAGCATGAGCTCAGAATTAAAAATGTAATAGACTGAGAGCAGAGAAGGTAATACTGCCATGGCTCCACCACGGAAAAATGATTTAAGGCAATCATCTGTAATCTGTACAATGCCCTGAAGTAATTCCTCCTTCTCTACATATAGTAGGTAATACTCAATGTCTTTTATTTTGATTTACCCAGTCTTTCAGACTCTGAGAGTGGTTCACACAGAATCACAGAATCACACAGAATCACAGAATGTCAGGGGCTGGAAGGGACCTCAAAAGATCATCTAGTCCAACCCCCCTGCCAGAACAGGATCACCTACAGTAGGTCACACAGGAACATGTCGAGATAGGTTTTGAATGTCTCCAGAGAAGGAGACTGGACAACCTCCCTGGGCAGCCTGTGCCAGTGCTCTGTCACCCTCACAGTGAAAAAGTTTTCCTAGATTTTTTTGAACCTCCTATGCTCCAGCTTGGCCACCACTGAGAAGAGCCTGGCTCCATCCTTCTGACACTCACAGTTTATATATTTATAAGCATTAACGAGGTCACCCCTCAATCTCCACTTCTCCAAGCTGAAGAGATCCAGCTTCTTCAGCCTTTCCTCATAAGGGAGATGATCCACTCTCTTAATCATCTTTGTGGCTCTATGCTGAATTTTTTCATGCAGTTCCCTGTCCTTCTTGAGCTGAACTTCCTTTGCTCTCTTTTTCACACGGTCTTCTAGCTTCCTCTAGGTTGGGGTGGGCAGGTTTCCTTTTTTGTAGAGACAAATCTATCCTTCCAACAGCTTTGCAAAAGGTCTTCTTGCCCAGAAGCAAAGTTGATGACCTTGCCACAAGTCTTTACCCTTGGAAATGAAGTCAGATTTGTGCAAAAAAAGAATTTACTGATGACATGTTTACAGTCCTTGTGTTGCTAAAGTTGTGTTGCTGAAATTGCCATTAGGATGTAGTATTGGCTCTGACTCTTTCTCTGGTGTCCTCTTCTATCACATCAAGAAGGGTATTTGCAGCTCTCACACTCCCAAACTCTCTGCTTTGGCCACTTTTGCTTAATTGTCTTCAGTCTTGTCCATGCTGTCAACAAGTCCCTGTTTCACTCTGTGACAGCACTTCCCAGAATATTTCCTGAATCCTTCTTCAGGCTGCTTCCCTGCATAGAACTTTCTGTTCAGGCAACTCCAGAGTTCCTTATTACCCTTCTCCTTTTCATATCCTGTCTAAAATCCACTTTTGCCATAACCTCCAGAAACACCCAGGGCTGTGTGAGTCCAAGGAACACTTAATACAGTATTTTAAGGTTTTGAATGAAGTGAAATAGAACATCGTGCAAACACAAAAAATTGTAAGCTGCATTAGTCTTCAGACAGCAGTACAAAATAATTTGGCTGATGGGAGTGACATCAGACTTTGCCAGTTGCATAGACCTAGCAAATAAATATATTTACATATTTATAAATATATGTAAATATTTATATTTATGTATATAAAGCACTTATCACCATGTTGATAAACATTCTTTGGAACCACTCTGACAGTATCTACTTGTTAGATGCAGCAACCTCTGTTAGTTTTTTATTTATTGTGTCCTTCAAGATCATTCCAAATCCTTCATAAGTGAAGTTTCTCCTGCTTTTTTTGTTAAGTGTAACAGATTTATTTTTTTTCAGGGATCTTTACTGAGTTATGCTGTCTCTTTTTACATTTTTTTTCCTTCTTACTGCATGCCTTACTATACAACCTCAAACAACTAGTAGACACTAATTTTTACTCTGGAGACATTCAAAACCCACCTGGATGCATTTCTGTGTGTCCTGTCCTGGATGTTCTTTCTTTGGAAGGGGAGTTGGACTAGATCTTTCGAGATCCCTTCCAACCCCTAACATTTTGTGATTCTGTGATTCTGTGATCAACAGTCAGCATCAGTATACTACAGACTTGCATAGTCACAGAACCTAATGCAGTGTGAATGGCAGCTGTCCAAATATTCAAGCCTTATCTACCATCAAGTAATATACTTCGAAAGAAACATATTACGGATAGCCCATCTCTTGGCTTTATAACTTGGCTTTATAATACTTCCTCTGAAACTTTTGACAAATCATTTTCTTTCCTTAAAGCACTCTGTTTCTATATACTTTGTCTTTTAATTTAATGATTTTAGGATAGCATCAAAATCTTAATGGATATTGCAGTCACTATGTACAAACCTTATAATAAAAATATGGATATTTTTAATGCCTAAATGTTAGTCTCTATTTTTACTCTTCACAATTTTCCTTTGTCTATCTGTTGTCGTATTCACCTTCCCCTAATGTTTCCATAATATTAGAGACGAGGCTGCAGGCATCTACCTTGATCTGGAGATGGACAGATATGGTTAAGTCTCACCAAGTGTTGCATTGCCTTCAGAGGAGGTTGGGTAGGCACAGCACATTTATTTCCTCTATTTCACAGCGTATTTATTTCCTCTTTTCCTGCACTTTTATTTCCTCTCCATTGTCTTCTTCTATTATGTGTTTGTTCTAGCTGTCCTCTGCTTCTTTTCTGATTCACTATTCTTCACAGCTTTGCTGGATCAGCATCTCATAATGCTTTTCACACTGAAGTGGGAGGTGAATATGACTTACATCTGGGGCAACACACAAGCAGCAAGTGGCTACCAACTTATTCCTGTGCTTGTGTGGAAATGGAGAAGGGAAAGCAGAAGCACAGACAGTTTGTAAAGAGGGGGGAGCCACCTTTCTCTGGTACTGACAACTGTTCTTTATTTCCTATGGGTTATTTCAAATACTTAGAATTTGCAATCAAATAGGGACTTGAGAAGGCAGCAGGAAGGCTGCAGAGTTTGGCCTCGGTATGAAAACCGTGCCTATGTTTAAGCCTCTTGCATTTAGTTTTCTTCATCAACAGTGACAAGGTGGCAAGATATTTTCGCACCCAGGGGCCTTCAACTGATGGAAGTCAAGCGAACTGGGAAGGCTGGTCAAGTTTTACAATCTCTCTGTATGAGATGACTTAAGAGTTTCAGAATATCTAGTGATACCACAAAATCACAAGTGGGATTAGAAAATTACATATATTTTAGGGTTTGAGATTTTTTTAAAATGAAAAGATCTTAGAGAAGTTATGAATGGCCTTAGTAAGCACTTTAATATTTACCATCATTAGAAAACCTGACGATGAGTATAGATACTAATAGCAAACTAGCAAACTAGTTATCATAGCATATGAACAGCTTCCAGCCTGAAGCTGTATTTCTAAACACAACAGTCAAACCTGACAGTAACAATAGCAAACAAGATAAAAAGATTTTATAACCTGAAAGCAACCCATTTTTGTTATTACCAGGAACATCATTTTTCTGTCCATTTGTCTGTTAAAGCCTTAGAGGGTTATAATATTGCCAAGGTAAAAGCAAAATATAAATGGTTAATCTGGTGCTGTTTCCTATTTCTGTTATGTTCTGGGATGTGTCAATGAATCATGAAGTTATTTTCTTCCTTCCATGTCACATGAATGGGTTTTAGAACCTCACACGGCCTGTGAAAGACAGCAATGTATTGACTCCTCTGACCTCTTAGTTATTCTAGACTTTGATTGACTGGTCTCCTCTCTTCTTTCAGCATTGCAGCTGCCAGAAAGAACCACAGCCTCAGACAGTCAAATTACTGAATTTTGAAAAGGTGAAAGCAGCACAGCTTAGTTATGCTGTGAGATGTCATAAGCCCATGTCGGGCATTGAAATTCAGATATCTTGTTCTTGTGACAAAGATAAGTGCAAGAACAGGAAAATGAACAGGCATGTCAGAAGAATGAATATTCTTTCAGTAGACTTTAATAAAACTCTGATGGTACAAATTTAATCTGCCTTGTTACAACAATGTTCTAGCGATCTCAGATGCAGAGCCAAATTCTCTACTTTTCATCACTACATAAAAATGGCATTTTGTGAGAGTGAGGCCTATCCCTTCTTATGTTAAATAATTTGGTTACTCTCCAAGGCAATAGAATATTAGGAATTATCTGAAAATCTCTCTTTGCTTTGAAATGTGTAGAGTTCCAAAAGTGATATTATCTTCTGTAACAATTGTGTTGTTGTAGTTCTTGATACCATCTCCACTCATGTTGCAGCAAAACATCACTGAGAATGATTTGGGGTTCACTAACAGAAAAATCTCCACCACATGTAGACAGTATAAGTAAGTCCATTGTTAGTTCTCAGAATTAGTTGTAGTGTACTCCAGCATGACATACAAGACCATAGGAATGTATAAGTATCCCAAGATTATATGTAGTCTGTAATATATGCAAAGCTTGTAGAATCACAGAATCATAGAATCATGGAATCATAGAATCATAGAATGTTAGGGGTTGGAAGGGACCTTGGAAAATCATCTAGTTCAACCCCCCCGCCAAAGCAGGATTACCTAGAGTAGGCCACAGAGGAACTTGTCCAGGCAGGTTTTGAGTGTCTCTAGAGAACGAGACTCCACAACCTCTCTGTGCAGCCTGTTCCAGTGCTCTGTCACCCTCACAGTAAAGAAGTTTCTCCTCATGTTGAGGCAGAGTTTTCTGTGTTCTAGCTTATAACCGTTATTCCTTGTCCTATTACTGGGCACCACTGTGAAGAGACCGGCACCTTCCTCTTGACCCTGACTCCTCAGGTATTTATAAATGTTAATAAGGTCCCCTCTCAGCCTTCTCCTTTCAAGACTAAACAGCCCCAGTTCTCTCAGTCTTTCTTCATAGGAGAGATGTGCAAGATCCTTGATCATCCTTGTAGATTTCTGTTGGAGTCTCTCCAGTAGGTCCCTGTCTCTTTTAAATTGGGGAGCCCAAAACTGGACACAGAATTCCAGATGTGGTCTCATCAGGACAGAGTAGAGGGGCAGGAGAACTTCCCTAGACCTGCTGGACACACTTTTCTTAATGCACCCCAGGATCCCATTGGCCCTCTTGGCCACACGGGCACATTGCTGTCCCATGGACAACTTAGTGACCACTAGGACTCCAAGGTCTTTCTCCATGGGTATGTTTTCCCTCAGGGTGACTCCTAATGTGTCTGGTGTTATTCCTGCCCAGATGCTGAACTCTACAGTTGTCCATACTGAACTTCAAGAGTTTCACCTTTGCCCAGCTCCCCAGCCTGCCCAGATCTTGTTGGACAGCAACACAGCCTTCTGGTGTATCAGCCACCCCTCCCAGTTTCGTATCATCAGCAAACTTACTGGAAAACTGGGTAAAAGATAAATGTCCTAGAAGAGATAAATTCTGTAACATTCCAACAATGACTCCTGAAAGCTGTTTTATAGTAATATTGCCAAAGAAGTCTGAACTATACCAACATTACAAATAATATATTAGTAAAAAACAACAAGACAGGTAAATATTGTAGACATGGAATTGTGCCAAATGGCATTATATTTTTGAATCTGATTAACAGATAACTCTTTAAATTACATTGTTCTACTTAAGTCAATGAGATATCTTAAAAAGGAACAATAATCTCCAATCCAAGAACAGCTAAAAGTAGTTAGATTGACATTTCAGTATAGGAAGCAGTGATTGATATAATTATGGTACTTCTGTGATGTAAGAGGGGTTTCCACTGATTGAATTAACTTATGAGCAGACTGAAGCTTAATGTTGATCTCTAGTGAACATTATATAGTAAAAGACCAATTAACAGGTAGCGAGGAAAGCTTGAGAATACTTTTAGTTCACATAGGTCTGTACTCAATTTTATTTTGCCACCAATTACTGATTGCTATTTGGCATCTCAGAGACAATTATCCGCCCTCTGCTCCTCTGTTCCCTAATCTTTTTCTGCTAAATGAAAGCTGCTTATTGAACACTCCCTAGCACGCTCTGCCAGCCTTTGAGTCTCTGCATGTTCTTTCTGCTCAAGTCCTTTGAGTACAAACTTGTCAGGAGCTACTCTTAAAAGGCAAAACGGCCCCCTGAAAACTCCCAAGAAGTACTTTCACATAACGCAGTGTGAATGAAAAGTTAAGAAGGTACAACTGTTGCCACAAGTTTTCCACATGGGTATAAATCCTGTATAAATCCTCATCAGCACCTGCAGTTTAATCTTTGAGGATCAAGTTGTTGGAGAAAGACCCTCAAGATAATAGGCACAGTCTTCCTGGACTCACAGACTTTATAAATGAAGCTCTGTAATTAATGAAAGCAAAGCTATGTGTGAGTGTTTGGGTGTGAAGTTGATATAAAATAACTTAGAATCAACAGGATTTTGTACACTAGTAATAAACTGAAGAAAAAGAGATGGAAATCATTACATAAATATTTTAATGACTCATTCCATGACTAATATTGCCCACCTTCTTATTGTATTTTGACATCTGCTAATAAAAATATTTTGCATAAAATTATTAACAGTAGTGACAGTAAAAATTCATGGAGCTATTAGGTTGAAGAAGAGATATTTCCATGACAATGTCTTTAGAAGTAGGTTGAGTACTCCTTAGAGTTGAATTTCAATGACTCTTAAGAAAAAGCTGAAGAATTTGGGCCGTGGATACTATTTGGATATAGATTCAGCTGGGCTGTAGCCAAGTGTAATGTAACAGCAGTGAGAGAAAAATCATCCCTTATTTCTATGAAAAACAGAGAATGGGAGTATATATATATCTCTATATATCTCATGTCAAGGAAATGATTGCTTACTTCTTCCTTTGTGTTTGACTGCTGAAGTTTACTGAGCTAAAAGTATAGACAGTTGGAATATAGGTAAAAAATTGAGAACATCTCAATGGATGGTAACTAATATGCATTCTTTGTCTGCATTTCTTATCTGACAGCTTCAATTTTGAGATTTTTTGCCAAGTCGTTGTGGATGGGTTTCAGTTATCAAAGGAAGAAATCTACTTTTCCTTACCTACAGGTGCATGAGAGTGATTAAGCTGCCATATCAATCACTGAAAATCCGGTCAATATAACCGTGGTATGCAGAAAAATGACTACTTGCTCAAAGAAATTAGACACCGTCTTTGGTCAGATTTCGTTGACTTTATGGCTGATAAACTTGAAACAGTCACCTGAAGGTAAGTGTCTATGACAGGGTGTCCTGCCTGGACTCCAGATAATACAGAAGGAGCTATACCTCCCACTGATCCTTTGCCACATTTAGTAGCAGTGTCTCATGTCACTGATACCCCACAGTGTCTCAAATGGTTCTAGAGACCTGAGCGCGGACAACTTCATAAAGCCGAAGTCCTCCACTGAGTATAAGCACTTAAGCTTAGACGTGTGACACCGTGAGATAAATGCCACCTCATACGTAATGTTCTCTAATCTTTGCATATCATAAACTGACAGGACAAAGACGTGAACTGGCAAGATAATTTTACATTCTGTTGAGAAATTAACTACCTTTCATACTATAAGGTTAAGACCAAGAAACTGTGTCAAGAAAGCTGGGAAACTGCAAAGACTTCTGCAGGAAGAGGAAATGTTCTTCATTTGTTAGAATCCAGGTACTCAAGAAAAAATGAATAATTTATTGCAACCAAGGCTCGATTATACTGTCATTTATGTTTAATGTTTTTCATTGTAAAGGGCTCCTACATCAAAAGAAATAGTCGTCTTACAATTGTAACATACTGAGACAATCTCTGTCAAGTACCATATAGGGTATTGCAAAAGAATCTTGGAAGAAAGCAGTTTGACAGAGGACACTGGGATATACTCTTATTTTTATCAAAAATGTGCCTTAAGGCTGAATTTTCAAATAGAGGCAATTGAACAGCTCTCATAACTGCACGAGACAGAGTGATTTGAAATGCCAATCAGGTAATTTCACATACAAATGCAGAGTTCAGTGCTATTTGAATATGTATAAGTTGCTTTCCCTGCATAGCTTTGGAGAGTGCACAGTATCCATGAATAAACATTTGTAGGCACTTTCAAAAAACACTTCAGTCTTGTTGTCTGTCACTTGAGAATTGCCTTTAAATGCTCATGCAGTGAAAAGAAGACCTCGTTTTTTGAAGAGTTAGTGGCCTTTCCCCTAGTGTATGGGATTTATTACATGATTGGTCCATAGCTCTTGGACTTCAGAAGGGTCATATATACCTGTAATTATTCCAGTAAATATAGCTTCATTTTTCTCTTAACATGCATAAGGAGATCACATACTCCTGAAGCAATCACAGGTGTAAATATTTCCACTAAGCTACTTAAGCCTGACACTCAAGTTCTGATTATTGTCCTTTCAATTTTCCCATCCTTTGTCCTCTTAAGTCATTTATTCTGTGCAATGGAATAAAAACTGTTGCCCTCATAAAAAACAAAGATTTTTTTACATCTCTTTCTATAGTGTCAGAAAATGCCATGTCTGAAATTCTTCTAAGAGACTAACATTTAGAACTAGCAATATTATATTGTCTTGTATGCTTAATAAATTAAAACAGGTGAATATTCAATTAGTTAAAAAGATGATTGTTTGAGATAGTAAAGAGGTTAATTCACGGTTCATTTTGGAACCAGTCTTTCAAGACTATTAAAATAGGATGTAGACATTCAGCAGTCAACATCAATCCTTAAATCCAATAGCCATTGTACATAAATCTTCAAAATCTTCAAGAAAAATCTAGTTAGAATAGTGAGGCTGAAATAGAGTGGTCAGTTAAGAACATGGATAATATCTCATTTCTTTTTATCTTTGCATTTATTGAACTTCAGTATGCTGTTGAGTTTTTGTTAATATTCAAAGAGTGTATGAAAAATGGAATAGGTTTTGTCACCAAATTCCTCAAAACCTCACTGCTAAATGGCATTTTTATTATTTATTTTCCCCTAAGAGATTTAGAACTGTACTGCAGTGAATAGCTTTTTTTGGTTTTATAATTTGTTAATTTATCATTCTCATAAATAATCTAAAGAATATAAAGTCAAGTGCCTACAGTAGCAACTAAAAAACCTAACCAAAAATACAATAGCAGACAATTTTCTGCACTCATCAGTATATAATGAGGGTGAATTAGAAAATTTATGTTTAGATGTATCTTCCACGGTTTTTCTTTCTGTTGCAAAGAATATCCTAATTTTCCAGGAGGACATTTTAAGTGCATGATTACTTATTTAGAGAAGAATTTCAAATATCTCTTCAGTGACCTTTATTCTCCTCTTGAGTTCTCTATCTATCTTAAATGTGATATTCTTTCTATCTGCAATATAATACCTATTTCCTTGTCCGGGTGTGAATTACAGTATTAAGAGGGTGAAGACAGTACAGTAGCTCCTGCTATTAGCCAGAGTTCCATCCAGGCTCTGTGCAGAAAGCTTCATCAAATTCTGTGTCAATCTCCTTGCTTATATAGCACTTTTCTGTAACAATCCACAAATTCAGGTTCATCTTAAATCAACTGAAAATAAAGTGTTTGTTCAACTGAATGTGTACATGAGTAATATAATCAGAAAATGGCTGAGCAAAAAAAATCACATGGAAATTATTTGGGAAAATAAATTGCTTTGTTTGGGAACAACTTTTGGATTGGGAGAATCCATTTGCTTTTTTTTAATGTTAAAAAAGCAGACCTTCCCTGCTATCTACAGATGAAGAAAAAGGGGGAAAATGCCATTAATAAGTATGTTTTGTGCCTTTCTTAAAATGCTACAGAGCCAGAGTCCAGCTTGCTTTCAGAAAGGGGGAAAAAAAACCTTGGTGAAAATATACTCTTCTATTAACCAACCTAAGCTTCAGGTAGTGACATGAAAAACATTTGATAATTTCCCATCATTATACTTCCAAAGTGGAAGCAACATAACAACATCTTGAACCTTTCTGTTCCTCCTCCTGGGCACGTTGTCTGTCAAGCTTTGTCAGAACTGGTTTATACTAGATGATTCTCTTTCCTAAATATGGTTAGTCAAGAGTACCAGACACCACCATGTGTGCTGTCTGGAAGAGGCATTGCCACATTCAAGCCATCATAAGGAAAATGAAAAAAAATAAAGACGTTCTCCTGCGCACACTGACTATGTCGCTGTTGGTAAGCAGATGTGCCCAAGGCTCACCTCTGGCACAAGATGAGACAGAGACTGGCCCAGTTTCTTATTATGGAACTCACTCTCTAAAACTGGATGACTTCATCCAACCTGCCTATGAGAAATGATTCCTGATCTGTTCCAAATCCCTGAGATGTGTCTGAGAAAGTGTGAGATGATAAATCAAAATCATATCCAGTGAACAACTTAACCACTTAGAGACAGTGGCAGCCAGGCTGTGGGGGGGGTCATTGGCTGGGGTTTATTT
>NW_009714181.1:26307-26939 GCF_000703405.1 Apaloderma vittatum | reverse complement strand
GGAATGCCACAGTAATTTTTTTCCCCTGATATATTTCTAATTATTCTTCTAAACCTACATGTGCTGCATCAATATACCTCCGCTAAGCATAAGGAAATTTTTAACTGATCTCCTTTAGCAACTTCTTAGTAAATTGGAAGGCAGCATAGTGTGCATTATATTTGCCTTGAGATAGCACCTAAATGCTCTGAGATCAGGACACAGTACAAATATAGAACAAAACAAATGACTTAGTCCCTTGCGCATCTTCAGTAAGAAACCTGGAAGCCATTTTTTAAAACATCATAAGGAATAACATACCAATAAATTATCTTTAGAATGCTCTAAGGAAATGCACCCCAAGAATAACTGAAGGGCTCAGGAAAAACATGTCATGGGAATGGAAAAAAAGAGGCAACTTTCTAATGCCAGAAGGCAAACAAGGGATGAAATACAAAAAAAATAAATGAGCCCTCATACTTGGATAGTAAAAGAAAAGCAGGAGGGTAACAACTGTGTGAGGTTAGATTACTTCGGAGAGAGGAGGTGACCATTGTTCAGGAAGTGCTGCTGTAGGACATGCAACAACATCACAAAAGCTTAAACTATGATACCTGAGCAGCTGTTTCCTACTGAAAATCTTTGGGTTCAAG
>NW_009714181.1:0-26276 GCF_000703405.1 Apaloderma vittatum | reverse complement strand
TGCTGAACCACGTGAACTTACTCTAGGGAATTAATACAGCAGTGCTGTGCAGCTCTGGTCAGAGATACTGGCTGGGCTTTCAGAAACAACTCAGCTGCGCCATCTCAGGATGCTACCTCACGCATTGTCATGCATGGAAGATGTATATCAACCTTCTTTGAAAATCCAGCAGTCTGTGACCAGTTTGACCTTCAATGTAGTATGGACATGATTTCTGCTTTTTTCTCAGATAGAGGCCTCTGACAAAGATCTCCAGGGAGCTTCATTTGCAGGAGGCTTTGCATGCCTCTGTATTTTGCGCAGTGCTGTCTCTCAGTCACGCTGAGCTTCAAACATCCCCAAGTTCAAAATGAAAAATCAAGATAAAATAAAGTCACTGAATCTACTGCCACTAAATATACATACAATAGAAAAGCAACTTCATAGACTTTCCTTTCCTGCAGGCATGGAGAGATTGTGTTGTTCATCAGATTTCCTGAGAGCATTTTCTCTCCTTTCTCCCATGTTCATCTATCATGCTAACTGCTACTTGGAGAAAAATAAAGAAAAATATTATACTTGGCATCATCAGTGAGTACTGAGAGGAGAAACTATTTTCTGAAGCCTTAGAAATAAAAGGAGATTTCAGTTTCACTCTTGGATTTCATTAATTTAAGTAAAAAATCAAATATTGCTGCCTTTTTTTCCTGTTGGTTAAGCAGATGTCTATAGTGAATGAATGGCACTTTTCCCTTTGGTTAGACAATATTTACATCCGTTTAACAGATAAATTATTAGGTTAAGATACAGAGAGGAAGAAGAGGTCAAAGATTTCTAAAGAAGGAAAGATATATCAAGGAAATACAAAGCTATTGATCGATTCTTGCCCTCTTTGAGTCCTGAAAAAAAAAGCCAAATAATGTGAACTTTTACTTGGGATAAAAATTTGTTTAGAATGGAAACCTTATATTTTTCTATAAGCTAAAGAAATAGATATGATGTCATGGACTGATAGATATCAAACTACCTCATCAAGTAGATTTTATTTCTCTTTTGAAGTCTCACTGTGGGATTCATGTCACAAGGACTTAGATCTCTGTTCTGTAGTCTTGCAAGCTAGCCACAAAGATCCTTCTAAAGTCATTGGAAAGAATTGTATTCGTTGGTCTAATTCAGTGTTTCACAGAGGTAGCTCGTGAGTCAGCAGTTTGGATTTTGTTGGAGAGTATATTAACTGCCAGTAGGTGATGATTCTTTGCCACTTTAATCCTGAATTTCTGAAATCAGTATCAGGGAGCTGTTGCTGTGGAGCAATTAAGATGTCTTTTCCCTACCCTTACATGATGCTGTGGCAATGATAGATAGAGTCTTCTTTTTATGAAGGCTTATTATCTTTTTGACTGCCTGTCTACGGTACATCTCTATATTAACCTTGCAATCCAGCAAAGGAACGGCAAATGCAATTAAAGTTTACAAAATAAGAAAGGCATTTTAATACTTCTCAAGAAAAGGGAAAAAAAAGAAAAGAAGAAATAAAAAGAAGGAGATTACAATGTTAACTTCTCCAGTTATTGATTTCTGGACTTCATGTTTGAGGCTTAGCACTTTATTTTTTAATTTTTTTTAGAGAATGATTTCTCTAGCTGAGATAGTTCCATTCAGGTATCCAATAGCTGTGATCTTGCTCGTAGGGATGGGTATTTGGTCTTTCCAATCTGCAGATCAGTTGCCTCTTACAGTAAGCTTTAATGTGGCTCTCTTTTTCTCCATGTTTGTCTAAGATGCTTTTTCTTCTATCACAGCTTAAAGCAGCATGTGAGGTAAGGCACTTGACAGGAATTATGCTGGGCAGTGTGACTCCTTCACCTTTGTTTCCTAGGTTTTCTGACAGGTTGTGGTAACCCTGGCAACCATCTCGCTGCATTATTAGTGCGCATGTATGATGTGCTGGTGCACGTGTCTGAAGGCAGCAAAACAACATTCAACAGTGGGAAGGCTCCCAGTGAATGAAGCACAAAGATTTTGTGGTTTCACTTGGAATGCCTTGTTTTATAGGGGTGAATTTTTAACTCCCTGCAGAAGGCTTCAGGACAGAAGTACCTAGCTCTAATCTCTACAATTATCCTGACCAAGGAGTTGTATCATCGACAGTGCTACCAAGCACAGCCATTGCTCTTCGCCTTAGGGAGACAAGCTACCCTCACATTGCCCAGCTAGGCCATATTAAGAAAAAGGCCATCGCTGAAACTGTAGACCTGTGGCTCCTTCCAGCAACCTGGAGACTTTAGAGAACCAAGTGGAGGGAGAGAACAAAGCAGTTAAGAGTCAAAAAAAATTTAGACTTATCATTGTGAGTTTTCGTATTGTTGTTGTATGTTTGAAGAACAATGGCCTCATTGTGCATAGTTTCTTATCTATTGGGCAGGTTAAAGGGAGAAATAGTATTTCATTTTCTTACAGCTTGAAGGAGCAGGACTGCCCATCTTCAGAAAACTTCATTAATTGTGCTGGGTAGCTATAGCAACGCATCTATAAAAAGTAAAATTATGGCTTCCCAAGAGACAGCAATATACCATTGTATTCTCATGGGAGTATAGCTGCAGGTCACCACTGTAATATGTACCTAGGGAACAATTAAAATGTTTACGGTCATGATCTCAGTGCTCTCTCTTAACAGGACAGTGTTATATTGAGCAAGAGAGATGTCTTTTTTTCCCTTCCTCCTCTAGTTAACTTTCAAACTACATGTTTTCTATATTTTAAATGCTTAAATGTTTTGAATGCTTAACTGTTTCAAATGCTTAACTGTTTTACCATTTCTTACTCCTAGAGAAAAGAAAATTAACATGTAACTGCCATGGTCGTTTTGAGTTCCTTCTTTTCCCTAGACAGACAACTTGTTATTCAATCTGATTTAGGCTTGACATCTCTACGGTGCGTTATGCATAGTGGAGATACCTTAAAACATATATGCCATTAAATCTACCACAAGATTCACTAAAACATATAACAACAACTGTACCTGATAGATGATTTTTTAATACAGAAATTCAAGACTACCAAGATACAGAACCAAGTGCATCTCAAAGGGAGGAGAGGTTTTGACATTTGTTCAACATAAAATCCAGGTTTGCTATGGTCAGTCCTGATCAACGTATTTGCATAAATAATATTACTTAAGTAGAACATGGCCACTTTCTAGAAATTAAGATAAATTAAAGTTTTATCTTTCTAAGAGTATTATTTTTTTGCAGAAACAAAGCTCTGTACAGAATAGGACTGTGCAGAGCTTCATTGTTCAACAGAGATAGTAGATAAGAGTGGCAGAAGCGAATACTTAACAGGATACCTGAACATACAGAAAAGTAAGGGTGCTGTTGCGACCCTACCTTACTGAGGATATCTACCTTGCCAGATTAGACTAAGTCCACTGATGTACACAGGGAAATAAGAGCTATGATTCTGCCTCTTTCGGGATCATGGCAGCAAGGAACAAGACAGTAAGGAAGCAGAATTCTGCTTTCACTCTGCAGATTGCTTGGGGGCCTGGAGGAAAAGGCATATAATTAACCCTACAAGTCTCTATTCACATTATGGTCATGCTGAAAGCAAGACTTTAGTATCTGTCTGCAGCTATAAACAGATAAACAAAAAAAAAGGGAAAAATAAGCCAACAAATAAATAAAAATCTTGTTCAGTTAAATATAAGATTTGTGTTTGAATTTACGTGTTTGCTTTTCCATTTATTTTCTCCTCTGACATCCTTCCTAACCATGAATAGTATGAAGTACAGGAATTTGAGAAGAACTGTTTGTGGTTTGCTTTTTAGTTCTACTTTGTCTTACTATGGGACCAGCTTGTAAGGTGTTGATCATTTAAGTCAACTCATGTGGGATTCTTATTAAAGCCAACACCAGTTCTCTGGACAGAGAAATGCTTCACAAAGCTCTCCAAGAATATTTTCAGAGCTGTTCTCTGCTTTTCCAGCATTCCCATTTGTGTGGTTCAACCAGCCAGCTTCATATTTTGATCCTAGTATAGTAGAATAATTCAATGCAAAACTTCATTGAAATTGATAAAAACTTCTCTCATTAGTGCTCTAATATCAGTCAAATGCGCACATGAGAATGTCTTCTTTTATTAAAAGCAGAGAAAAAATAAACGACAACCACTTTCACAGTTGGTTTGATAAGAAAACCTTGGCTACATGCACAAAACAAAAAGCTCAGAAGAGAGACTAAATATGAGAGAGAATTGTAAAATTGAATGACTTAAAATTAATATTTTTAAATGCTATCAATATAAGGGAAAGGCCAATGAGATGGGCTATTTAAGTACAACCATGGCATGTGTTGCCTGATCTAGTCAAGAGGTGACATCCCTGGTGACAAGGAGGCTGGATTAAAATGATCTCTAAGGTCCCTTCCAGCCTAGGCCATTCTATGATTCTACAATTACATCGTAGATATAGAGTTGAAATTGGGAAAGCCAAAGCTTGGCAAAGGTTGTGAAAGGGCAACAAGATGAGCTTCTGCAGACACATTAGTGGCAAAAAGAAAACCAAGGAATGTGTGAGCCTGCAGGTGAACCAGGCAGGCAACATACTGATGAGGAACATGGGAATGGATAAGGTACTTTCTAGGCAATTCTTGCCTCGTTATTTAGTGGAGAGGTCTGTTCTCATGCCTCCCATATCTCCATGCCTTGTAGCAAGATCTGGAGCAAAAAGGTAGACACAGCAGAGGAGGCTGAAACTATGGACTATTCAAATAAGAAAAATTGGAGGGAAATATACTAGATGAGTAGACAATGATGCGGTGGACAACTGACTGGACAGAGTGTGGAGATCTGTGGTTCAAAGACTAACCAACAGTATGCTATACATTCTCCTCAGGAAACATACTAGCATAGCAACACTGATAATGAAACACCAGGATGATGAAGACAAATGCTTCTTCACAGGAGTCCCTTCAGTCAGTAACCTCAAATCAAGTCTGAAAAAGTGGTGTGCCAGACTCTGAACCATTTCTTTGTAAGAATTGTGGGTCATGCACAAAAAAGGCAGCAACCAAGGCAGTAAGTCTTTGTAGAATATGCTGAGTGGATTAATGGAGTACTATTATACTTTCTTTGTTATGAAATTTCATGACAAACCCAAAGATGAATAGATCTTACCAGGCATTGATTATAACTCACTGGTAATCCCAATCCAAAAGCCTACAAAATGTAATAATGAAATTATAATTGAAAAAAAAAATTGCTCTCTGATTCCTCAGCCTAATGTTCACATTTCTTCACCTACAGGTCTAATTCGTGTATCACAGTCTCTTGGAAAGATGCAGTGAGCTTATATTCAAAGGAAGAAAGTCTTCTAATGATTATGACACGTGGCTAGAGAAGTACAAACAGCCAAGGATTTGCTAAGAGGCATGGATGGTATTTGGAAACTGTAGGATAAGAGTAGTATTGAATGCCTCAGATCCTTTATCTTTAGAGATTGAATGTACAAGGATTGCCCAGACTTGTTTGATCCAGAAAACATGTAAAAATCGAGATCAAGGCAACAAGAACTGTGCTAGATTATGGGATGAAGAAAGAGATTGCTTAATTCTCTTTTTCAGGGTTTTCTTAGACTCCAAGCAGGTTGGTCCTTTCCTACATAGGCTGCAGCTCAGAAAGTTAGTTGAGAAAATACTGAGAATAAAACATTTCAGCACTGCCAGATTAAATGATCAAAGTTTCTGAGGAGAGAGATACTCTCTCATTCTGACTTTGCTCACATTCCCACTTTCAATTACTTGCCCATGACAAGTGCTCAGAAGCACTGCAAGCATAGCAATAATCAGTAATAGTTCTAAAGAGCCTTTGACCTTGACAGAATTATTCACCTGCAGAAATGAGTTGTCTCTTCCAAAAAGGTGGTTGTGTCAGGGTGGAGGTCAAGACACTGGCATTTTTTATAACCTTCCATAGAGGCTGCTGGCTTCCATAGAATGGAAATAATTTTATGCATTTTATTGAGAAACTGTGTGTAAATATAGGAATAACTGAATGTATTATATGCATACAGCAAATCTACTTTCAACATAGATTTTCCATAAATCACTGCTTGGCTGAATTTGTGTATGTACTGTATTTTTATGCCTTTTTTTTAACTAAATGCTTCGCTTTTTGTACAACAAAACGAAAACGTGGATAGAATTATCATTTCAGGTTTTGAAATCTGCCCAAAAAGCATTCACAGCACAACAGTGTCATTGTAATCATAGCAGACAGAATCTTTTTGCCCTGTTTTAATCACAATGTTCTTGAACTATAACAGTTTAATAAATATTTTGTGTGAAATTAGACTGTTATCAGAATGATATTCTGAGGTTTATTTGCCTTAGAATACTGTGTCAACCTCTGAATAAATTTTAGTGTAAAATCTTGCCACTGATACAGTGCATATTTGTTTTTAAGTGACAGTGAAAGAAAGCATGTGCATTAGGAATATTTTTTATAATATTGATGTAATGATGAATACTATAGCTGTCAAGACTTTGGAGGTTTTGTGTGACATTCCTACATGCACTCAAATCTGTTACTTTCTTGTTCCGCTCCTACTTAGCATTCAGGATCCTGAATTTCCCAAGTCTGCTAATGACATTTGGAGTTTATTAAAGCTTCACTGCAATGGAGAATAATGTTTAAATACTGTGTCACCGAGCACTATGGTACATTGTTCTTCATTGCCCCTAGGTAGTCCTAGCTACTCACCAAAGGCATATTCTCCTAGATTTCTGGAGGGAAATGGCTCTTAACAGAGGTAAATATCCTCTTTTGTTTGTTTCTTTCTTTCCTGTTCTGGTGTAAAGTGAAGCACTGGAGGAACAGAAGGGAAGGAAAGAGAAAAGGAGGGAGGAGGTCGGATAGGGTACACCTCCCAGGCTTGACTGTAGATTAAAAATTTAGTTTTCAATGGATTTTAGAAATACAATCTGAGCTTGAAGTACAAATGTACACCATGGTATTTACAGTAAAAACCAGCTGCTTTAACTATCTATTTGGGAAGAATTCAAGAATCCATTTTACTCATTTCTTCTAGTGTGAGTAAACCTCTGGGTGACTGAGAAGTGTCCACTGTCGTATCACTTAACTGATGGTGGAAATATAGGTACTCAATCTTCAAACATTGTAAGAAAACAAAGATGGGAAAACTGGTAAAGAAATCTTTCTTTTTGTTCTCTATTTCCTCCTATACAGAAATAAGGAATGACATCCTCAGGTACTTAGATGGGAACTAGCTATCCAAAACATCAGATTTTGATAGGAAGGTAATCCTTACTTAGTTTCTTTGCTTTTCTCCTTTAAAAAGTCTCTCCTAAATTGATAATCTTCTCAGTCTTTGTTTAGCTACATGGCACAATAACTGAATACATCCAAACAATTCTCCAGTACCTTACACACACACATACACAAAAAAGATTTTAGTTCAAGGCATTAAATTTTACCGTCATTTTTCCCTCAATGATACTGGAGCTTTAACTGTCACTTGTCTACTTTTACAACTGTACAGCTTTCACTACTGTACTGCCTGAGCGGGTCGCTGTCATTAAAAAAGATTTTAGTCTGAAAATTTCCCTGTAGATGAGGAGTGTAAGGTCATTATACAGAGAGCAAAGTGTAGAAAGTCACACGAGTGTCTGAGCTGGGAACTACATTAAAGTCTCTTGTCACATCGCTTAGAGCTCCACATACTATATTCCCCTCTCTCTACCCAAAAACTTTCTAGGCATCAGTATTGCTGCTCCTCTACCTTGTACAGTGCTCCCACACAGAGCAAAATACTCTGTCTCACCCCCTGCATGTCACAGGCGCGCCCTAGACTCTCATGCTGATCTCTCCTACCCCTAATCAGTGACAAGTGGTGTCTCTCAGGGGTCTGTACTGGGACCATTGCTCTTTGATATCTTCATCAGTGACATAAACAGTGGGATTGAGTGCACACTCAGCAAGTTTGCTGATCACATCAAGCTGTGTGGTGCGGTTGACACATGTGAAGGACGGGAGATCATCCAGAGGGACCTGGACAATCTTGAGAAGTAACTGCATGTGAACCTCATGAAGTTCAACAAGACCAAGATTCTGCACCCAGGTTAGGGCAACTCTTATGTCCTGGTCTGAGCCAAACAGAACTAATTCTGTTCAGTGATTTTGTTTTTTAGCTGAGTCTCTTCTAAAAGGCTGCACTTTCTGAAGTTAACAGGATGTTTTTGCAGACAGTGTCTGCTACTAGAAGTGGTAAGCCCTGATGTTTATAGTTTACTGCCTGGGACTGGTATGCAGAAAGGCTCTTGTTTATACTTATTCCTGTAGCAACCAGAGTCACTGGGGGATCTTGTGTGCCATGCTGGAGGTGCTGGGAAGTAAAAGGGGTCACCAGGAAATAAAAGGTTGCACCTCTGGCAAGGAATGGACATTACAGGTGACCACTAAGTATTCCAGTCCATATACATTATATTCTGCACAAAGCTGAGGGATCATGGGGGTTAAGCGCTCTTGCTCTAACTGCTGGCACCTGAGAATGACTCCATCTGATCTTCTGCCTTTAATCCTGAGTCCTCAAGTCCAGCTCCTGTATCCAATTCCCCTCTGCTGCTAAGCCTGGGACTTCCCCAATGCCTGCCTGCTCTGCATCATCAGTGATGATTGCTAGTGGGCAGGGAAGAGTTGAGTTTGATAGTGGTTTTGTATATATTTGTACATACTTCCTTATTTTCATTATTTCCTTATTAGTTCTATTATTGTTTTATTAGAGCTGGTTTAGTTTTCTTTTCTAATCTGTGAATCTCTGCCTTATATTGCTTCCTTTCCCCCCTGGGGAGGTAGAGGCGTTAGAGAGCATCTGACAGTGTTTAGTGGCCAGCCCAGTCCTAACCCTTGACACCCTGGTATCAATACAGGGTGGGGATTGAGAGGTATTGAGAGCAGCCCTGAGGAGGATGACTTGGGGTTCTGTTAGATGAAAACCAGTCACATCTTGGGCTGTATCAAAAGAAGCGTGGCCAGCAGGTTGAGGGAAATGATTCTCCCCTTCTACTCTGCTCCGGTGAGATCTCACCTGCAGTATTGTGGTCAGCTCTGCAGTCTTCAGCACAGGTAAGGCATGGACCTGTTGGACCATGTCTAGAGGAGGACCACAGAAATGATCAGAGGGATAGGACACCTCTCCAATAAGAACTGACTGAGAAAGCTGGGATTGTTCAGCCTGGAGAAGAGAAGGCTGTGGGGTGACTTCATAGCAGTCTTCCAGTAGTTAAAATGGGCTTATAAAAAAGATGGGGACAATCTTTTTAGCAGGCCCTGTTGTGTCACAACATGAGGTAATGCTTTTAAACTTAAAAAGTGTAGATTTAGACTAGATAAAATGAAAAAAAATTACAATGAGAGCGGTGAAACTTTGGAATAGGTTGCCCACAGAGGTGTTAGAAGACCCGTCCCTGGAAACATTCAAGGTCACGTTGGATGGCTCTCTGAGCAACCTCATCTAGTTAAAGATGTCTCTGCTCTCTTCAGGGGTGTTGGACTAGGTGACCTTTAAAGGTCCATTCCCAGTCAAAACATACTATGATTCTCATCAGCCCTACCAGACTGGCACATCACTAGTCCCCACATCCCTAGAAAGCTTCTCCTGGATCCTTTGGTGAACCTCACATGGCTCCTGACATGCAATAGCATAGGCATGGTGTCTCCCAGCACCGTCTTCCTCCCATAAGAACACGGATTTTTGGTGCAGCATGAAATTATTGGAACAAAACAGCTCAGCCTGAAACACTGTGGAAAGGAGATGTGAGATCTGAGATCATGGGGGACTCTGAAGCAGGAAATAAGAGGGAGAAAAGAGAACTGCAAAAGGACACAGGAATATGGGAGTAAAAAGGAAGAAGGATGGGGTTAATTGTGTGGCCAAGAGCTGGGACTTGACTCATTAAGACTAATTCTTCTATTTTCTGATTCTTCCATTTTCTTTTTCTAAGTAAAATCTGGCTTTACTTCTCACACTCCTTTGCTATATTTTCCTACCCATTTTTCTTGCCTTTCTGTACCTTCTTAAATCTTTACCTCTCTTTCACCTAGCCCTGGTCTTCATCCACTGCCCCCACTCTCTCTGTCTCTCCATTATAACCTTCTTTCTCCCTGTTAATGATTCCTGCCCTTATCCATGGGCCGCTCCTTCCTACCCCCCACATTTTCTTGATCCTACTAAACTTGTGTCTGCCACAAATGCCTCTCCTAGTCTTTTAGAAGTCACATGCAATGATTAATTTCCATCTCTGTTGTCAAAGCAAACATGCCTCTCAGAAATTGTTCTTTCTATAGCAACCTGATTTAGTAAGCAACAGAGACACACATACAGCTGCTGCAGTGTCTGAGTGGGGGTGATGGGTAGCGCTGAGCGAGTGGTGAAGGACTGAAGGAGATGGAGGGTGGCTGAGTTGGCCAAAAACTATGTCATCTGGGAGAGATGTGCTCCACCAAAAAACATTTTGCTTGGGGACAGCTGAGTAAATACGTTTCCACACAGAACTGCTAGAGAGGGAACTGTATACTCATTTTCTGAAATTAATGATTAACAGATTAAAGGCTGCATTTCAGCCTTCTCCTCTCACTTAAGGAAGATAATGCCTGACATTTTAATAGGCTTGCCAGCTGATGTCTTAATTCTTCTTGGTCATGTCTTTGAGCCAATTACTCTCCTTCAATCCTCTAACAGATCTTTGGGGCAAAAGGGTGTCTTGGCATAGACCCCTCGCCATTTGGTGAGCTCTGGGAAAATAAAAACAGTCACAACTTGGGCTAATACAGCAAGTAGAAAATTTAGGGCAGCCTTGTCAGGGAGAGAATATCTGTCTCTGCCTTTATGAAAAATCACCCTTGAAGTACTTATTTATTTAAATGTATTTAAAATATTTAACCAAGAATTGTCTGTTGAACAGAGGCCAACACATTTTCAAAGACAGGAAAGCTGGTATAAGCTGTGCCATGTTTTCATGTTATGAGAAGAGAATCACCGAGAAACTGACCGAAGCAACAAAAAAATGTGCAGTTCTCTGGAGCCTGAATACAAACACAAACAGACTCTGGGGAAGTCTAATTTCAGAAGAGCACAAAAAAAGCCTTTTATGCTTCCCTGCAAAGTATAATATTGTAGGTATAGATCACAGTGTGCGAGTCCTTTAATCTAATCAAAAAGCTCCTTAGTTGCTCAGCACTGGTCACAGATCACACGTATAAACAAGAAGACATTGAAGTCAAGGCTGAGTCCAGTAATCCGTCACACTTTGTCCAGCCAGCCTGCTTTCAAACGCAACATTAAGCCTACAACAAAATCTTTCACCACTCTTCTTTTTGTATAGCCTTTCATTTTCTAAAATTTACTTTCTGGAGTTCACATTTCCCTCCTCTGACTTGAAAGAAAAAGAGTTTTGTCAGACTTCTTTGATTAGTGAATATTTATCTCTTTTGCTTAACATACAAATCTCAATCATTTATTTCTGTTGCTTGAACACCACTAGAAAAATCTAGGACATATAAATAGCTAGTTCCGGTAGAATTCTATTCCAAAGGAATACCCCCAAACTGTTTTGAACTTCATAGCTGAGATAAATCTGAATGAAATCTTGCATTTTTTTTACTTTAGATAAAGTTTCTTTCACAACAGAATTTTGCAAGATAGATTTTTCATAAGCAGTAAAAGACATAGTATGAATTTACTACTTAGTGCACATTTAATTCAAAACTTTTTCCTTCTCTTGTACAAAAAGGCTAAGAGCATTCAAGGTTTGATTATGCTTGTAGTGTCAGAATGACAGCTGATACTTGTTAAATCATCATGATTAAAAAAAAAAGGAACACCGAAGCATCTGAAGATACATGAAATCCACATACTTCAATAGACAGACTAGATAAAATGCTCTGTGAAAAACCCCATATTTCCCTTAGTTTCTCAAAATAAAGAGTTTTACACTTGTGATTCTAGGAAAAAAAGGTAATTAAATGTAAATACTTATACATATGTACTCTTGTGTAGTTAGGTGACGCAATACTCAAAATTAAGAAATTACTTCTGATCTTGATATGCAGTTAAACTAGCCTATTCTCTTTCTACTCTGATTTTTTTTTTTCATAAATGTAGGCTTATATGTATTATTTTCCATTTGTCTTCCAAGGTAAAAAATATTCTGGGTATGCAATGTGATTGTTGATGAACAAGGAGAAAGAAAATCTAGTTTATGAATTTTTTAACAAATGAAGTCAGAACAGGCACAAGTATTTTGTTCATGGTTTTCAAAAACCTGCATAATAGACTCCTGGTGTTTTATCGAAAAAATAACCACATCTTTAAACATAATTTTTACTAAATTACTTTTTTACTAAATTACTTTTTAAAATTAAAAATTATGTATGAAACAACGCACTACAGGTCTTTTTACACTTTTTAAGTATGCTGCTACAGACAGATCTTAGAGATTATTTTCTGTCATTGATTCATGGTAAAGAGATTAGTAAACTGACCTAAACTTCATTAACTATCATTATGGTCTTGATCTACTAAACTATATTTAAAAATGTTACTTTCCTTACTGCTTCAGCAAGGTCCAAGAGATCTTACCTGCCAGTGTCCATAACATTGTTGTATATCTGGTGTGCATTATTTCTGATTGATTCTGCCCTAAATAGGAAGCTTGCTCATTTAACTTCTACAGCATCCCTGTGCCAGAGCTCACTGCTCTGTGGGCAGTTGAGAATGTATGCTTGTGCCTCAGTTACTCATGTTCAAGCCTAGTGATTTTGTTAAAGGTAAATTTGGGCAAAATTACTGGAGGAATGGGGACCCCACAGATGGGACAGTAACAAAAAAGGAAAAATGGTAAAACTCTGAGTGTGGCTCATCCAAAACAAGTGAGGTCTATAACAGTGAAGGGCCCCAAGCATCAAGGACTGGCAAAAGTACAACAAGGGCTATACAGAAGAAAAGTATTGAAATGTATTGTTGGATGTACAAGCTTTATTTCAAAAGAGCTTGAGACATTATGGAGCATTTTCATAACCCCCTTCAGTGAGAGGGTCTCTTGCTGTCTCTGTGAGAAATCCTGGACCAGTGATGACTATTCTCAGACTGCCTGCATTAGGCAACAATCTGTGTTAACTCAGTAACAACATATGGGTAAAATATGCTCCAAACAGCACATTTTTGTTAGCCCATATCTGTTAGTAACTCTTATCAAGATCTATATATTTTTTCCTGCTCAAAGATTTGGGGGATATGTAACACAGTCCTCATCCTGAAGACACTTTTCCCGGCCTAACTCATACTTTTTCATTATAAGGACCTATGTAAAAATGTTGTCGTGGACTACTGAAGTCTAGGCGTGAGGCAGACTGGGATGGGATGTTTATGGGTTAGTCCTTTCAAGAATTCGTTGACTAAATAGAGGAATAAAGCAAATTATTCATACAACCCTTTCCTCAGTGTCCTAGTGACTGGCTTATAAAATCCCTCTCTGTAACTGTTCTTCTGGCTCTGCTGGTAACTGGGCAGAACGCTTTGGATTCTGTTCCTGGGAATTCTTAGAAGAACTAAATCATATGATTTCCACGTGTTACAGAGAAAAACATAAAAAATCCCAAATAATTTAATTAATCTACTTCAGGACTCATTTCTCTTAATACAGGCAAAGCAATAATCCACAAATGAAAGAAAATCTTTTACCTTGAAAAAGATGATAATCAACCAAAACATGTCTTCAAATTGCCTAACACAAGGCTGTGGTAGTGTCCATTCTGATAACTTACTTAAACACTGGAAGCAAGACACAACTGACTACTGGGAAGAAATATTAATATAATGCATATATATGCCGCAAGTGTACCAGCCTATTTAGGAATATTAGTTTACTGATCAGGTTTTCTCCATAATGACTGTTTTCATAGGATTACATGATCCCTTGTGATCTGAGTTAGTTGGAAAAGTTTTAATAGAATTAAATATATTTTAACTCGCCTCCTGAGAGAGCCATATATGATTCAAAAAGCAAACTCTTTCAAAGTGCATAATGCGCTTCAGGAAATTGGCTTAGTGCTGAAATCTACTAAAGCTGATGCCCAAGAGAATTCTGTGATCCCTACTGATCTGTGTAGCAGGGAAATACTGGTTTGTAGTAGTTATTTTTATCTCTCCAACAGTTGAACCTTACCTCCACAAGGGCAATGTATTTTTAATGCATATGATGTTATTATGTAAATTGGTTTAGCTGTGTAATCTACTAAAGGTGATTTCTCTGCCCCATGTGAACAACAAAGCCAATGATCGCATAATATTCATTAAAGATAAAATTGTCTTACTTTCCATAACCAATTCCCAAGTGCATTGCTCTGACAACTTCAATTTCTGTTCAATAGTGAACCTGATGCTCATTTGCAAAACTCTAATGAATGTACCAAAGAAGAGGTAATGCATTTTCCATCTTGCAGTCCCAGGCAGATGATAAATTATTTTCCAAGGAACAACAGGCACAGAAATGAAAGAACTAGTAAGGTCCTATCAAAAGTTCCATCCATTCTTTTTCTTCTGCATCAGCCTATAAATCTATGCCAACAGTGTTGCAAAAAATAAAAAAAAAATCCTGCTTTGATACATTTCTGAAATGAGGTAGACATCAAGCTTATTTCCATCTATAAAGGGAAGTGCAAGGTCGTGCCCATACAAGTGAACCTACAGAAGAGACCACCTTATACAAATGTACAACTAAGTTCTGAAACTGTCATTATGATCTGCATACATGGATCTATACAGAGTCCTGCAACTAAATCGATTTAGAGAGCACTAGACATATCTGTACATAAAATTAAATGAGAAGAGGTTGCTTTTTAGCAGAAAATCAGATAATACCAGTGGGTACTGCAGTTTTATATCCAACTACTGCTATCTATATACAGAAATGAACAGGTGCAAAGTAAATGCCTGGATAAGCCCTCTTTAAAATACAACATTTTGGGTTAAATTTTAATTGCATCTCCAACTCCAGGGGAACAAAGAACTTTCTAAAAATAATTAAATGTATTTATCCTGGCTTTTTTTTCTGGGAATCTATACACATTTGAAAAACATGAGCAAAACCTTGTAAATAAATCGTTCACAAGACCACTGAACGAGTAGGTAGTACAAAATAAGTACTATCTAAAATAATATTAAAGTGTAATGAAATATTTTCCATGAAGACTGAACAACTCAGAAGTTCAGCATTTCAATAAATATTTAAAGGCAAAAGGCAGTGTTCTCTGAATAGTAAAAGCATATTTCCCAAAACAGCTTTCCAAGAGTAGGTTCCCTCCCTGCATGACACACGTATTTCAAAAAAAGAAAACATAATTTATTCTGAACAGGAGGCGACTTTAAATTTTGAAATTCAAAACAAGTTTTTGGCATTTTTTCTGTTGTGAAAACTGCAGTTTTGTAGTGACAGAATGTGAACATAAACATTTTTATGGAATGTTATTTACATAATTTCTTTAACCGCTGTCATAAAGCAGTAATATAGCCATTCTCAGAAATGGATTTCCAGAGAGAATTTCATTCAGCTCCTACTGATTGATTCTGGACAAGTTCTTAACTTAAAAGAAAAGAATTAATGTTTTTCTTTGATTTCAAAAAACTCTGGGCTTTTTTTTTGCCTTGGTAAAAGTATTTGTGAAGATAGGCTCCGTGTGAGATGCATGCATGGACTAGATTAGCTAATACTTAGTTCTTACATTCCTGAATTTTTTTGTGCTTTTGTTGCTAAGTGCTGCCTACTCAATGATATATCGGATAGAAAATGAGAATATTATCTCATATATTGTTATTTATATTGTCAGACTGAGAGAGCTGGGGTTTCAGTTTGGAGAAAAGAAGGCTCTGGGCAGGCTTTATAGTGGCCTTCCAGTACCTGAAGGAGGCTACAGGAAAGTTGAGCAGAGACTATCTGCAAGGGTGTACAGCGATAGGACAAGGAATAACGGTATTAAATTAGAGCAGGGTAGATTTAGACTAGATATCAGCAAGAAGTTCTTTACTCTGAGGCTGGTGAAACACTGGCACAAGTTGCCCAAAGAGGTGGTGGAGATTCCATCCCTGGAGACATTCAAGGTCAGGCTGGATGGGGCTCTGAGCAACCTGATCTGGTTAAAGATGTCCCTGCTCACTGCAGGCTTAGGCTAGATGATCTTTAAAGTTCCCTTCCACCCCAAAACTTTCTATGAATCTATGAATCTTTTATAATAGAATCATATATAATGCATATATTTTTATATATATAGTATAGCATAAAAAGCAGATGTGAAACTTGTTTTAATTGCATCCTCCTGTCTCACTGTCAAGGCTAATGTGGAAGATTTTCAAGTCTTTTGGAAAGATGCAAACACTTGGAGGGCTATGATTATATGGAAAGAAGTAATCACAACAGAGAAAAGGGGGCCATTTTTGCCCTCTTTCTTTGAGTCTAAAGTATTTTGTCTTACCAAAGGAAAATATTGCAATATAGAAATTATTAATAGGGACTTATTAATACTTGTTTTAACAGGTCCACTTGTAAAGCACTGAGTTAATCATGTAGGGGTTGCATCATATAGCTCATTAGACTGTTGAAAAATTAAAAAATTAAGATGCTCACTTTTTGCTAAAAGTCTTTTCCTTTTATTGACATTCATCAACTTTAGAAATTTATACTAATTGTGCTGTATCTTATATACCTTTTCTGAGCTTTTCTTTATCTCAAGCACTATAAGGATAGTCTTCACTCACTAAATTGCAAGGAAAAAATAATGTTTCCTAGGGTAAATTTTAACTATTTAAACCAGCTGAATAACGTCCTGTGTGAATCACAGAATCATGTAGTTTGGAAGAGACTTTTAAGATCATCAAGTCCAACCATTAACCTAGTGAGGCCAAGTCCACCATTAACCATATCCCTAAACACCACGTGTATACTTCTTTCAAATATTTCCAGGGATGGTGCCTCCACCACTTCCCTGGGCAGCCTGTTCCAGTGCTTGACAACTCCTTTCATGACGAAATTTGTCCTAATATCCAATCTAAACCTCCCCTCGTGCAACTTGAGGCCATTTCCTCTTGTCCTATTTTTTGCTACTTAGGAGAAAGACCATACAACCTTCTTTCAGGTAGTTGTAGAGAGTGATATGTTCTCCCTCAGCCTCCTTTTCTCCAGGCTAAACAACCCCAATTCCCTCAGCTACTCCTCATAAGACTTGCTCTTGAGACCCTTCACCAGCTTCGTTGCCCTTCATTAGACAAGTTCTAGCACCTCAACATCTTTCTTGTAGTGAAGGGCCCAAAACTGAATACAAGCTTTGAGGTGCAGCCTCACCAGTGGCAAGTACAGGGGAACAATCTCTTCCCTAGTTATCACAACATAACAAAGTCTGCTCATCATCATCTTGCATATTCAAAATCAAAAGATGAAGTCCAGTTCTTGCCTTTAACTTCTGGGCTGCACAAAATGGAGTAGAAATGGTATCTGAGACAAAAACAAAGAAGAATTCCCCTCCTATACTTTATGAACACAGTATAGATAGAGTCTGTCTTTCCATGTGCTGGATCTGATAACTGCTGAAAACAGCATCTCCCATGTAAGAGACCCTCATTGCCTGGTGACCAGACCCAATGTGGGCACTCAGCACAGATCTTCCTCCTCTTATCATAATGTTGGTTGGTTCCGTGCTTCCACTTCCTGAAAGCAGGGATTGTATCTCTTATTTCCTGTGTAAAACTTTGAAATCTGAGCACTGAATTTTGGTATCATTATTCACGAGGTATTTATTCTATAACTGACCCAACATAAGGAACTTGTTGGAGTTTTCTGCTACTCAGGACTGAGTTCCGGAGTTGACATTCATAATGACAGCTGTCAGGTCCTCTTTTTGAGCCTAGTCTAGACAAAGCCACCGATTTCTTTTTCTAGAATGGAGTAATATTAATTCTTTGTGAGTGTCTTCTCATAAGATATAAATTCTTGGTTCAATTAGCATTAAGTTATTGGTTCCATCCACAAATCAAATCTTCCCCAGCAGCTTAATGTCCAAGAATGCAGGATCTGCATTTTCATTTCCATTTGTATTCCTTCTGTTTCTTTCTCTTAATTATTTGGTTAGTATTCCGATGCTAAACTGTAAACATTACAGACAATTGATATAAATTCTCAAAGAAATTAGATGAAATCAAATAGGAGAGGGAAAAAAAAACAACTAAATCTAATAAAATTAAACTTTGAGAGTTTATACTTCCTAGGTTAATTTTAATATCTTAATAAGTAGAGAATACGTTGAGAAAAGAATATTAAAATTAATCACATAACCATGAAAGTATTTTACTTTGTCAAACTGTAAGACTTTTTTACTTTCTGGCTAAACATAACACATTAAGTATGCTGTAATTAAAAACCTACGAAGCCATCCTTCTCTGTCTAGATCTATGTGTTGCTACTCTATGGTGTTATAATAAAGGACAAATCTGTTTCAAAAAACATTTGAGAGATGCATCACTACAAAATATCTACATATTTCTTCAGTATGAGGGTGGTGAGACACTGGAACAGGCTGCCCAGGGAAGCTGTGGGTGCTTCATCCCTGGAAGCATTCAAGGCCAGGTTGGATGGAGCTCTGAGCAACCTGGTCTAGTGGGAGGTGTCGCTGCCCACAGCAGGGGGGTTGAAACTAAGCAGTCACTAAGGTCCTTTCTAACTCACACCATTCTATGACTCAGGGATAACTAAAAAATCTGCATATAACTAAGTTCTGACTGATTTCTGGGGGGAGATTTGGTTTCCTAAGCATAGGCACTAGAGCCCCTCAGTTAACTTCCTGGCCTCCAGCTGCCTCTTCACAAGGACACAGATTTACCATACATCTTGTGTTTCAGACACAGGTATCCTGAATAATTACATACTCATTATCTGACTATTAAAAATCATTGCCACATATATATATAGAGAGAGAGCTAAGTTTTTTCTGTCCGTTACTTTGAAAGCCTTTTAACAGGTGAATTTTCAGTATTGCAGATTATACTGAATTTCTTGGCAGTGGTCTGTGAACATTTCAAGGGTCAGTTGCACAAAACTGTGAGTAGTTGGTGTCCAATACTCATACACATAGCATCAGTCACTTGTGATCCCAAATCACCTAGATACACTTAATACATTGAGATACTGTTGGGAATAATTTGGCCTACACAACATTAATCTGGGACAGGTGTGCATCATGCTGGATCTAGCATCCAAGAAATGTTAGAAAGGATCATCCTGAAGATCATCCTTTGTTTCAAATCTTTTCTAGTTTAACCTAGCTGGAGCTTTTTTGTCTCAAGAACAGGATAGGAGATTTGCACATTATATGCATATGCTTAGACATTCAGGTATGGCAGACATTTAAATATCAGAGATAAAGAATTTATCTCCAACTTCAACATATCGAGTATCACTAGAACATTATCTCGAAGTGTAGATTTGTTGTCCTCAGGTTTTAGTTTTGGTTTTGATGCAAGCAAAACACAGAGAAAGGTACAGTCACTGGGTTCTTGATTTCTTTTTTTCTTTTTTTGCTTTGTGGTAATGTATCTGTAATATAGAATCTGCATAGCTATTTTTCTCTAGCGAATTACAATGCTTCCTACATGTTGGGAGCCTTTTTGTGCTCAATATGTTTGTGTTTCAGCATGGTGACATCGACTAGGCAGCCGGACCATCTGAAGCCAAGAATCAGTTGCCATGGGTAGCACGTTTCTTGCAAAATATATGGAGTATTTGTCCTGCAACCTCAAGAAAGTAAAATAATGCTCAGAACACCATCAACTTTGAGTTTGTGACTCCTGCCTCCCAAAGGGCTCAGTTCAACAGCTCTCTCTCTGAGTAGCACTTATTCATGTGAACAGGTTGATTAATTTCTTGCCTTCCATTAAGCACTTTTCTACCAGTACACACAGCTGAGGATACAGGTAGTTAAGATACATTCCCATATATGCCAGGTAGTGGTGTATAAAAAAGAAAAACTCACAGCTCCTCAAATCTCTTCCCCAGCATGGGGCATGACCAAGAACCCTTCTTTCGCAGCTGCTTCCTCCCGTAGGAAAGGACACCAGAACTCTGGGTCAAGCACTTATCAGTACCCTAACTGACACCGTACACAAGCCAATCCTGTTCATAAATTAACAAATTCAATTTTTAAAAGTAATTAGGGTGCTCACCCACTCCCATCATTCTTACTGGAACATGGACTTAGAATTTTGGCAAATGACTAGACTTTCTTTCAAGTAGTTTTTCTTGTGGTTTTTTTCTCAACTATTATGTCCATTTTAAGTCATATGGCATTTGAAATTGCTTCTTACGTTATTCAAGAGGTGGGCTATTAGCTAAAATTTCAAGTTCAATTAAAAATAAAGTGGATTTTTTTATATACAGTCTCAAGGGGAAAAAAGAACTCCATCATATTACAAGAAATAATTTTGAAGACTCAAAACCATAAAATAATAAAAAAACCCCAATCCTAAATTATTATTAAAATCTAATAAGATTATTTCTTAGAGCATGACTTATGCTTTTAAATAGTTCTGAATTGTCTGCCTTATTATTGTCTCCAAAATTGTTCCAGGGGATAACTGTGAGTATGAAATACAAGCATTTTAGGCTATTCTCCTCAAACCACAGAGGTGCTCACACTAAATCAGGATTCCAGATGTGGTACATTCCCTAAGCCTGTAACAAGAACATCCAAAACAGCCCTCGTGTTGGAGTGCATATACTCTGGTAGCTCTTGTTTTGTGTTGAACGATGCATAAATCTTGCTAATTCAGCTAGAGTGGTGTCAGGGGGATACTGGGTCATCAGGAGGTCTGTATTCACACCCCTCCAAGGGCACGTTTCAATCATGATACTGACAGGGAAGGAGAAGCCACCAAACACTTAAGGATCAACTTCTCTTCCCTCTTCTAATCAAAGAAAACATGATCCAAAAAAGTCTGTGTAAATGAGGAAAAATATTCAGTTCCCTTAGGCTGTCTCCCTTCATGTTCAGTTCATTCCTTCTCCTAACAAGTAATTTCTTGTTTGGGGGAGAGCTCTTCTACAGAGAGAGTTTCTTAGTAAACAACATTTAGAGTATCTCTAATGAATTACACTAAATATTCACTTCAGAAAAGCAACTATAAGCCAGACTAGAGATGGAAGTACAAGCTACACTTTTAGAAATATATTCTTTTCTTTTGGGGGCTTCTCATGGGCATTGAAGTCATAAGGATTTTCAGAGGATTAAGCAAATGTCACCCCCAGTTAAGCTTAATGAATTCACCTTTTACATTGGAAGGTTGGGGTCCCATTGGACTAAAGCCTTTACTTGCAGTGGAACATTTGAAAAACAAGCACACAATTTCCTTCCAGAGCTACGCCTCAAATATTTCAATACTATGTAGGAATCTGAAAAAAGACTGGCATGAGCATGTTGCTAATTAAATAATGAAAGAAAGAAGGGCAAATCTTAACATCTTCAGACTTGGAGAAGTGCCAAATGCATTCCCAATTGAAAAAGAAAAAAAAGCCAATCGGTAACTCATACTGAAATTTTAATTCGTGCCTGTAAGCACTGAGGGCAGCACACACAGACTTGCCCGTTTATCTTGTGCTATTTCTCAAGCCATGTCTGGTAACCACGGGGACATTCTGAGATTCCTCTTCAGGAGCGGAAATAGCTGGCACTGAATTCTGCAAGCCTCCCACAACAGAGGCCAGTGTCCCTGCATTCATGAAGACACGTTCTTTGAAGAAGGATGGCTGTAAAAGATTGACTGTGGTCAATCAGTTCAATAGACTTTCCATTCCAGTCGCTCCCTTTGCTCTCCCCGGTTCTTACAGTTATTTGCTATTAACAATAAGTCTTGCTTAACATAAGGCACGAAAAAACCAACATGGTCTATGCTGGCACCTTCCTGCTCAGTCTTCTGGGCCTCTCTTTATCTCAGATCAGCAGTCACTTTTTCCAACATAAATTGTACCTTTACATTTTGCAATAGCTCCTAAGTGTCTGTGTTTAGCCCTCTCTAATTTGAAGAGACAGGCTTTTAGGAGTTGCAGCACTATTTATCTAGCGAGGTACGTGACTTCTAGAAGTCATTTACAAGCACCTTAATCTATTTCTGAAGAACTTAGCAGTGATTTCTTCATTTATCATTTATCCCTAGAACTCAAATTTCGGAAGAACAGCAAAAACATTTCAAGAGGAAAAATAATAACAAAAAAATACATATTTCCTTCTGCTTCAGAAAGCGATGAAAAAGGAAGTGTCACAGGCCTTGACATAAAGAAAAAGGAAATAACTCTCTGGTTTTTAAAATTCCTTAGACTAAAATATTGTGGATGAAAAAGATGTAGGTAATCAGAAAGTCTCAAAACAGAGGGATGATTTATAGCATATAAAAATTCTGTTGCTCTCCATTGCATCATTTTTTTTTTTGTAAACTTTGGGGTAAAGGGCGGGGTTCAGTTGTAAAACTATCTCAAACCACTATTATGTATGCTTGCATTATAGGTAAAAAGGAGTATATGTCTAAGCTTGCTTGAAGCTTTTTTCGCAGTGCAGATGTACAAGCACAGTAAGAACAATCAAGTTAAAGATTCCTTATTGCTTACGCTGTCTTGATAATCTTAATCCACACAGTCCCAGTACCTGGATGATTTTTATAATCAAAAAGAAAGTAGTAGACAAATTCCTCAACAAAAAAAATACCTTACAATGTTAATGAATTCCCTCCTCACTGTATGGATTAGTTTGGGGTTTTTTTTAAAAAATAAAAATATCAAGTTTTTTTAAGACAATATAAACATAAAAATAAAATACAGATTTATTGCAATGTCATCAGGAGTTACTGTATTCATTTATATTCACAGCATTACCAGAAGAGAAAGAAGGAATAGAGGTTTGTGGTGAATAAATACTGCCTGAGCCTACAAACACTTAATTTCGATGGGAAGACTTTATATGTGCTGATGACTCAAAACCAAAACCTGGCATAGCCAGGCTGAAACTGAATGCTAATGTTCCCTGGAAAAAAAGCAAGGACTTAACTCTCCTCCATGCTGCATTCCTTGTGTAACAGCAAAAGCCACCAGTAAATTTCATCAGGAGTTCAGGTATGTGAGAAACACGTGTTGTGCTTATCAGGAATCTCCTGACAAATGAAAAATGCCAGTTCATTGAAACATAAACTCTCTATGGTGACATATGTTCTGTCTTCAACAAGAACAGAAGTGAAGGTCAAAGTGGAGAGAAGAAAGACACACTCTCTTCCTTGACCTGGAGCAGCCAAGAGCTCCAGAGTTAGGACTACTTAAATATGACAAAGACAATTTCAAATCTGTGTCTCAGTAAAATAAATCAGGGAAATACATTTCAAGAAATAGATTCAAACATTCACGAGGCAGACATCTATCTCAAAAGGAATCATTTAGGTTTAATATGACAAGCAATCATACTTCCATCAACTTCACCTACTGATTAAGTTTCCCATGATATATAAAGGCTATTGATAAAAATAGTAAAAGGTAAGATTTTTATTTTAGATAACACCAATTTCAGCTAAACTACACTTTTCTGGAGAACTTTCACCTTGCACATGTGTATACTATAGTGCCAACACTTTAAGTAGATCATAGAAAAGAGTGAACAAGAAGAGCAAGCAAATCATAATGTAATATGCACTCAAAAATCTCCCTTGCACACTTGCAGCACTCCAACCCTGCATATCCTTCTATATATGGTTGCTTCTACATCTCTGGGTACTTGAGTTTCATTAGTTTCCTCTCGACTCCCTGGTGTATGCAAGATCAGGTTTTAAGTATATCTCAAATAACACGAACAGTCAGTAGAGATATGAAGCTGCCTGGGATGTTACACTGTGGTCTTAAATGACAGCTTTGTGCTCTCAGCTTATGTTGGAGTAAACACAAGCTGAGATGCCAGAGCCCTCCAAGTTGAGCCCACAGCAGTCTATGTTAAGATAATTAAGTTTGCCTTCTCCTTTACATGTAATGTTATTAAGGGGTCCAGAGTTCTTAGATATAGGCCCTAGTTAAGGGAAGGAAAAAAAAAAACAAAAAGAAAAGAAAAACAAAAAGGAAAAAGAAAAAAAAAAAGAACAGCTTAAGAAGTAAACAAAGACATAATTTTGGATTAATGTAACTGTTTTCAAAGGTGACTGGTTACAGGACTTCATATTTATAGTTACTTAAGAAATTTCCATTAGCGCAGAAAAAAAATCATGTAGATTCAGAATTTTTAAGAGCAAGTAATGTGCTACATAGATTCCCAGGATGCCTATGATAGAGGAGGTAAAGAAATTTAACAGCTGCAAAAACTGTATAAAATCAAAGAGGGAAAAAAATACATAGAAGGTGGCAAACATTCACCCTGGCAACCGTCAAGTCCAGACTAGAGAGTCTTGAAAGAAAGTTGTGAGGGGAAGGTATCTGCATACATTTCTTTATCATTAAGATCATTTCAAGCTACTGCATATAATGTATTCTTTTTATTTGAATTTTTATAAACAGCTAAATAAATTGGTTGAAGTTTTGACACTTTTGCCAGAGCCTTTTGCAAAGTTCTCTTCATGTCAAATAAATAGGGGGAAAAAAGAAAAAACATATGAAAGAACAGATTTAATGATCTTCACATAACGCCCTGGCTTTCCATTAGAAGTGAAAAAGCAGACAGCTAAAAAAAAAGCTGACTGGCAAAGCAGAGAGCGTTTGTCAGAAGAAGAGGTAAACAAGGTTGTAAGAGGGCATAGATGTCATTGCCAGTGGGATTAGCCTGGAAAACCTGTAGTTTTCATTAAAATGAAATTTAAAGATTTCCCTTTCCCCATTAGTTCCTTTTTATTACTGAATACCCTTGACAAAATATGGCAAAAATAGGCAGAAAAAAAAAAATATGCAAAATAGGCAGAAACACGAACTGCATCCGTCAAAAGAAGGGAGTGGCTGACTAGCATGAAAGCAAAGAGAGATCTCAGCTTTTAAGAAAAATTCCTGTTCTTACAAGACTTCTCATGAAAGAACAGATCGAAAAACACACCAAACAGTAGGATATTAGGAGGATACTAGGTACTCATTCAGTCCCTTCAGAAGTACGAATCAAGGCCTTGGCCTGGTTAGTGAGTACAGAATGAAGCTTTTGATAGTCTATGGTTAACTAGTTTACGTACAAACAAGCTTTTTAGTGGGAATCTATTTCCCTTTTTTTTATTTCATATGAGAGGTTTCCACATCTGTACACTGTCTGATCTCTGGATACACTTCTATTTAACCACAAAAACCTTGAATTTCTTATATGACTTCTTTCCTAAATATCCATTTTCTCCAAAAAGCTTGTAGAGCCAGATTTAGGAGACCAGCTGTGCCTGACCTAAATAATGCAGCACCTAAAAATGAGTTGAAAGTCTTGAGCTCTTCTCTTGTCAGCTGGATAAATAACCTCCCTCTCAGCCAGTCCAGAAAAAAAAACACCTCTGAACTGTTAGCCAGCAGTTAAGAACCAGCACAGGATTAAAAAATTCCTGTACCTAGAGCTCAGGTCCCCAGCTGCCCACTGAATCCTTAAGGTATGTGTGGGTATGGTGATGAATGTCAAGACACCTAATGATCTGGTACCTTTATTTTTACAAGATGGAAGCTGTAGATAGTACTAGTACTACTCACCTTTTCCATAACAGCCGACTGCCTGGAGCACTCATGAACAGAGGAACCCTTTGCCTGAAGGGATTCAAGCTCATGATGTAGGACATGACCTGTTTTCTGTTGAAACTGGGCCACCATCAGCCAGGAGTGTAAAACCACTGCAGATGGAAGAGTGGAAGAGCAGGCTAGGATAATGACTGTATCTCAGAGGCTAGGAATTTCATCTGGAGAAACAGAAAGCTGTTACTATCTAAGCACACACATAAGGCTGTAAAATCTACTGTACTTACAGTATTTTTGAAGTAAGAAGAATTCAGGAAAAAAATTCCTCTATCCATTCTTAATAACACTATCAAACAATTAGCCCTAAGGTATCTACCTGACTTTAAAGATTACCTCTTCCTTAACAGTATCAAGGAGGAAAGACAGGTAAAAGGAATGGTCCATCAAACAAAAATGGCACAGCAATTGGAGTAGGAGAGAGAGCCAAGGAAAGTTTCCATCATTACAAATATAATAATAATAATAATAATAATAATA
>NW_009714180.1:74481-100038 GCF_000703405.1 Apaloderma vittatum | reverse complement strand
GAAAGTCTCTCTGCTTCATTCTCTTTTCCTCTTCCCATTTGGGGCGAGGGGAAGAGGGGGTTAGAGAGCATCTGTCTGTGTTAGAGGCCGGCCCAGCCCTAACCCACAACAAGTACTAACAAGGAGATAGTTAAAATAATGAACTATATACAAATATATATAAAACTGATATTGAACCCAACTACATCCCACCCCTCAACAGCAATTACCACTGATGCTGCAGAGCAGGCGGCATCAGAGAAATCCCAGGCTCAGTGGCAGAAAGGAATGGGACACAAGAGCTAGATTTGGGAACTCAGGATCGGGATATAAGGCTGAAGAACAGATGGAGTCCTTCTCAGATGCCAGCCACTAGAGCAAGAGAGAAAAGAGGAAAAAGAGTACATAAACCCTGTGATCCCTCATATCCCACTGAATATGATGTAATTGTCTTACACTGTCTGTATTACATTTCTGTGGTTCTAGGTTTCCTCAAAATAAATATGGCTTTACAATCAGTAAGAGGTGTTGGTGATAAAGATTCTTCATTTAGCCATTAACTCACAGAATGTAGCTAGAGCTACAGGTGGAAGCTCAGATTTCCTGCAATGCTACTAACATTTCCCTCTATGTGAACAGCCAATGTCAAATAGAAAGGGAATCATGTTGTGGGGGGTGTCTTTGGGACTTGATTCTGGATATCCCACAAGGCCACGTGGAGTACAATTCTCTCGCTCTAAGAAACAAAGGATAACATGAGACTATTAATTGCAAAGGGAAATGGATCTACTGAATGCGAGACTGAGGTACTCAGAGGATATAAACACAGCACTTTGAGGGGAGGTTTGCTCAGAAGGGGACAACATCTTCAGCCCTGCTGCTTGGCCGATGCAGAACACCTCAAAGATCATACCCAAGTCATGAGCTGCAGTCACAGCCTAAATTGCTTCAGCACACTTGGCAGCGCTCGCCCAAGCGCCTTCGCAAGGACGGTGTTTCCTGAAAGAGGGTGCTGCTCCCTCCCCTCACAGCTTTCTCGCTCCAAGCACTGATGGTTGTGCTGTGAACGGCCTCATTCACTGCACTTGCCTAAGGCTGGAAATCTATCTCCCTTCTTCTCCCTCCTCCTCAGCCTGCCGCTAGTTTTGATGGGATATTTTTCTCCCTGCATTAGCCTGCTCTCTGCTTCTCTCCCTTCCTGAGCTGGGCCTGTTTCCTCCTCCTAATTATTCATGCAGGAGAGCAGATGGCAGGGGGAGTGGATTTCTCACTCGCTGGGAGTGTGCTAGATTATACAGCCATTAGGTTTTGTCACACAAAGGACGAATAATGCCAACTGAAGAAGAAAACAAGGTATTCCAGAGCCTGGTTTCTAGCATCCCTTATTTTCTGTTCTTCTGTTTAAGAATAGTACGTTTTGGGCAACACCATTCAGTTTTCAGTGTGTATTTATGTCAGTTACATCACATTGTGCTTTTTCCTTCTCCTGTTTTAAATTTTTAATTAGGCTGAGAAAACGATTCATAGCATATAATTTATCAAAATGAGTGCACCTTTCTCATGTCAAGAAATAACCACAGTTCACTACAGTCACAAACATTTAGGAGCACTGTTTTCAAGACTACAGTAGAAGCATCACTAGTCCTCTGCAAACTTTCCACATTCAGATGGTGGAGGTCAGTTGTGATCAGGTAAGTAGGACATGGGCAGGATCTTTGACTGGAGGGCTTTTCTATGTTCGCCTTGCTCACAAAGTGCACTCAGGACACTCACCAACCATCCCTACACTTCAGTGATGAGGAAGGGTATTGTTGGGACTGTTCCCAATATGCAACCTGTGCAAGCCATGCTGGTTCATAGTCCAGCAGTATTTACTGTCACAGAAACAGGCCAGTCCATGCCAGTGTGCCCAAGTGAGCCTTTCATTAGCATGCCAAAATGTTGCCAGTGAAAAGCACGTGCAATTACCATTGTCCAAGCTTCTGTCACAGTTACCACCATCACCAAAATAAAGTGCAGATAAGAATATATATACCCTTACCCAGTCCTTGCAGTCTGACTAGCTCTAATTGACAAACCACTATTATGGAAATTATTAGCAAATCTACTATCGTAACCTCACTAGTGAAAGAAAAGCAATGCTTTGCTTTACATGAAGTCTTTCAAACAAAATTTTGCCTGGTAGGTTCTGTAGCAATAACAAAGTGCAGTCACCTTTTGATTTATAGAGATGTTCAATAGGTACCTCAAGAACAGCACATAGAAATAAGTCATTTGTAAAGGCCACTGGGGTCTGTGCTGTTTTAATTGAAAGAACAGTGATGTCTTTGACTGCTGCACAAGTACTTGAAGACAGCCTGAACTGAAGTGACCTTGCAAAAAACTATATGCAACTGAAAACAGCTATTCAAAAAGAATGGACAAGTCAATCAAGTCCAGTTTTTAATCTGTGGTTTCAAAAGCTTCTCTCATGCTTTAAACTAAGGTAACTGAGTTGTAAATCAATGGAGTTGCAGTGGGAAAAGCTGGTGAGAGGGGACCTGTCCGATGTCCAGCATGCTGAAGCAAAAGCTCTGTTTCAATTTTATGTCAGCAGAATTGAACAGCAGGAGCCAATGGGCATCCAAGCAGCAGTTTACCAGTTTATTGAGGCAAGTCGTGCAGAGAAAAAGCCAGAAGGAGGAATGAGGGAAAAAAAATAATAACCACATGACAAAGTAATTTAAGGTACTGTCTTCAGACATCAGAACCCATTTAATTAAATCTCTTACTAACGCAAATGCCATTTTTCTTCCATTTGTCATCAGTGATGCTAGACTGCTACAGTAACACAAAGAAGACTTAAAATAATTGTGCGTTTTTTACATGTGTCACAGATACAAACTTTGGCATAGCAAAAAAAAAAAAAAAAGGAAGAATTACAACATTCCTTCGCTGCATCATAAGCAACTTGCAGTGCACATACCTTCTTCCTAGGGTTTCTGCATCACCACAAAACTCAGATTACTGTGCCTATAGTGCACGTACTAATCAACCTCTCTTTAACTGGGTCTCCGCCATTTGTAATTGAGATGTGGCTTTTTCCACAAAGTCAGTTCATAACTCTTCGCACTACAGAAAAAAAAAAAAGTCTGTAAGAAAGGCAAACTAAATTATCTTTCAAGATTCAACTGGGAAATATGAACTTGTGTTTTGGTCTGTTGGTCACACAATGATCAATCAGTCAAAGAGGAGTTCCATCTCCTGGGCCCAGAGTTGCATGATGGGATTCTTAAGTGCTTTGGACTCACGCCCTTCCAGCTCCGTAGAAGTTGAGACTTGGCCAAAAACTTCAGAGTGCAACGGTGTTTTGGGGAATTGGAAATTTAGCCATGGGATCCCAAAGTTCTTTGTGCAGTGCTACTGTTAACACAAAACCTGGAAACATGTAAGGTTATTTACTGTGTTAAAGACCTGCTGAAGTATCAACCACATTCAAATTCAACCAGAAGGCACTGAGCCATTTAAGTTGTGTTTGAAAAGCAGATCCTTGGGAAAACATTCGGAGACACTTGCCATAGTGTTATTCACAGCATTCTAGCCCAGTCACATTAATACAGAAAGCAACACTCTCCAGCCCTATTAGCATTTCCTATTTGTAATATCAGTGTGCAGAAACAACCTTCTGGGCAACCCCCCGACACCCTTTTGCTACACTTTACAATTCGGATTTCTTCCTCCCCCATTTCCAACTGTTGCTCATTTACTGGTAGGATTTCTCTTCTTCCAATTTGCTGTAATCTCTTTATGCTGGGGCTCTATTGATTTGTTGAGGGTGTGTGAGCAGGGGAATTTCTTCACAACTCAGAGGCCACAGGTCTCTGTGTGCTGGCAAGGGAGAATGGGTAAGTCAGGTAGACAGAGGTGCTGGGCCAAACTCTCAATTCCTTTTTACTGAACAACATCTTTCTTCTGCCAGCAACACCACCTCTCTCTACATAGTCTAGCAGAAGCATTTTAAATGGCCACAAGAAGTTGTTACTACAATTACAAAAAGTAATCTTCCAGACCCTAATACAGACAGCAAAAAAAAAAAAAGCAAAACCTAATAGAGGAACAGGCAGGCTAAGCACATTATCTATAGCAACACAGATGTTTGATCCTGTGAGTTACTGAACCTAGTTCTTGCAGCCCAACCTGCTGGTTAGTCTTCTTTTCCACATGTTTTTCCAAGTACTGTATTTCTCTTCCTCAGGAACTGAACTGCTGGTCCACCACCACATGCTCACAACGAACAGAGCATTTTCAGTTCCTTAAGTGTTGTGCATCCCTCAGGCAGCAGAGCCCGCTGGGAGCCGCACAGCCCTGAGCATAACCACATCGGTTCTCATCCACTGTTTACTTAAACGTTAATAGCTTCAAGGTTCCCAAATGTTTATCCTGGGTCACAGAAATGACCAGGGATGCTTTAGAAGTCTCATTACTGGTTAATGAAACAGATACTGTCATGAATGAACCCACATCATTCATCCAACCAGCCTCTTGCCCAATTTCAAACACTGACATTTCCCTAACAAATCTTCCAGGCATGAAAGTGCCAGAACTTCAAACATCACTATTTCTCAGGTTTTGGATTGGCTTTGCTGCATGGATACAGTGAAAGTTGAGCTGAGCACAAAGTACTTGCTTCTCTTCGTATTGCACAAAGATCTTTCATTAACAGTTCCTGTAATGAAATGTCATTTTGCCATCCAGAATGAGAATTGTTTGTAAAAACAGATTAGTCTTTTTATCTGGAGTGCTCCCACAGCATGTGAGAAAAGGGATTTGCTAAAACTGAAGATCCACTGTGGTTCAGAAAGCAATTTTTATGTGCACCTAAGATTTTACAAGACATTCATTCTCCTGACATGCAAGCTGCTTAGCAGCCAATATTAGAAAAAGTGAAGAAAATGAGTGGGTGTAATAAGGCAGTAGTAAATGGGGTAATTGAAACCGTAAATTGCAAACATAGATAAAAATGCTCTTATGTTCTTGCTTGGAAGATTTTTTCTAAGCAGAAATGATGAGGCCCGACTGAGTTGATATAAAAAAAACCCCAAACATCCTAAAGCTATTTGACTAGATTACAAAGATGGTCTAATTTGAAAACAACGTTGATGTGTGTCTACATCACAGAGGACTTTTTTTTCCCCTTGTTTCCAAGATTTGATCTGTTTCCTAGTAAATTAGTAAATCTGACTTTTTGTTACGTCTGGCAGGCTGAAGTTTTTGTATTGATCTGGCAGCACAGGGTCTTGGGAATTGTCTGCACTTGTCCCAGTGTGACCTCATTTCAGTTCACTCTAGCAACAAGGAAACCATTTCTTAAATTTGTCTTATTCTCACTTTAGAGTAGTAACAGTTTTTCTATATGGGCTGGTGTTATATTTGCACCTTTCCTCACTTCTGTGCTATCAGTCATCTGCCCTCCTAATCCTGCATACACACAAGTCTTGTGCAGAGTTTGTCACTTGGATGAGAGACATTGTGTGATATTATTACCACCCTGGCCTTCAGCATGCAAAATAATTAGACCTTAAATCTGAACAGCTTGCACAGGAACATGGGACACCTGCGCTGGAAGAAAACTTGCATTAAAAAAACCAACCAAACAAACAAAAAAACAAACCCATGAAAAAACTCTTTCATGACAGGGAACTCACATGGAAGGAAAAACTCATGGGGGTAGATGGACATGGAGGGTGGGGAGATGGGAGCAGGAAGTGAGACATACAGAGGGGCGTATGTGTAAGCATAAATTGTGATGAACATTGCATGACTGCTATAGAAGCATGAGCTCCCATTATTCAGGTAAGAGGAGTTCTAGAAATAGAACAGAAGAGAAAAACTGAACAACTGGGAACCAGCTAAAAGAGAGAATGCAAGGAGATGGATTAAGTGTCAAAATCAACCCACAAGGAGCCTCAGACTGAGGAAGAAATAGTAGCAACACCATGCACTTACCAGCAAAAAGGAAATAACTAACAGCATGGCCCTTAGGACTGTTGCACATCCTCAGACGCTTCCCTTCTCACACACATATGGGTTTTTTTATAACATTTTCTAACTGTATTAACGAGGCTTTTCTCTATTAATTTGGATCATGAATGGATAATATTGTAGCAAAGCTAACAGGTAAGACTAGGCAGCTGTTACAGCAATCAGCCATTGCCGTTCTTGCCTGCAACTATTCTGCTGTGAAGACAGAACACTTTGATGAGGTTTCTTCCCATGACACTGAGCTACAGCACACTGACCAGCTCAGGCTCTCAAGGGTCAGATTTTTACTTTTATATCCTTTTTTTCTTTCCTGGAGTCTTCCACAGCTTACTCAGACATACACCACAGGATCTGGGAGTTTTCTATCTCATTCCAGGAAAAACGCTCTATATTTTTATTTGGAGATGATGCAGGTATTTTCATGAATGTCAGCTAATCTTCAGTTTGTTATTGGTATTCTAGCTCTGGGGTTCCTATAAACTTTTCAAACTGCGGTTCAGGCCTGAAAAGGACACTAACCCCTGGAATTATCTAACCACTTTTCCCAACCCAACATTATAACCTATACTAAGTAGGTAGTTATTAAAGGGAAATAAAGGCAGAAACAATATTATGAAAAGACACAGTTAACCTGGAACTTAATCCACAGTGAATCTTTAGTTGGCTCACTATAACCATTATTACAGCACATCATTCTATGATTCTATGATACCAAAAGAAATTTCCCATACCACCTGAATACACTTCGCAAAACATAAACCACAAAACCCACCACCAACAGTAAACTCTTTCTACTTCTTCCTGTCTGAACCTTGCTCCTAAATAGTTTCTGATTTTTCACATGTGATATGACAAAACATTAGGAACTTTAGAATTGTAACAACTGAAATTTAAGGGGAAGCCTGGATAGAAGTAACAGTGTTGCATTAAAACTACAGCAAATACTCAGAAGAACTTGAAAGTACAGTTTTCAAATCTTCTATCTGGAAATATCGGAAGTGTAAACCCTTTCATTTTTCTTTGTCAGAATGAAAGATGCAATTTCAAAATAATTCAGCATCTCTAATTTGAAGACTTTCAGAAAGAGTTTTCTTTCAGTACATTTCTGACTCTGTGGCCCAGGCAGCTAGTTTCTAAAAGTTTAAGATTTCCAGGGATGAAAGCTTTATTTCTAGACCACTTCTACTAAATACATTGCATGCAACTTGGTCTTTGTGCCAGGAGAGAGCTTTAAAACCACCTTTCAGATACACAGAGTGAAGACAGCCCAATTCTTTTCCTTGGTTGTGTAGTTTAGCATAACATAGGGCTGACACCAAACAGAGGGTTTATATCACAAATGACAGATGGCAAGATGGTTGCCACCACTATCAACTCTATCCTGCCTCCAGCTCATGAGTCTGAATCTGCCTGACACCAGGACAGCCCCAGTTTAGAGCTGTTAAAGCTGAAAGGATGTATTTTTCATGTCAGCAGAGGGGAACAGTTAGTAATTTTTCCAGAGCAGAGATTACAGCAGGCTGCCAGGCAGCCATCAATTCCGACGTGCCATTTGGAGAGTCCCTGTTGCTGCATACCAAATGTCTAGTCCATGGATCAGAAAAGAACTGGAAGGTGGGCTACCAGTTTATGTGCATGTAATAAGCTAGTAGTTCTGCAGCATGGCGATTTTTCCAACAGTCCTTTAAAGATTTTAAAACATGCTTAACAGTTTGCTGAAAATGCTGAGATTTAGCCAAGGTTTAGTCTCACATTCACACTGGTGGAACATATGCATTCAGGTACATACATTGAACAACAAATTCTACAGAGACTTCAATTAGTCTAAAATATTTAACACATTTAGGTTTGGGGACTGAAATGGACACAGGCAATATTATAAAAGAGAAGGACTGCAATTTTTTGCCTTTTTGGGGAAACAGTGAAAAGGATTTCTCATTAAAAGGGCAGACGTGGGCAGGGATGTTATCCTTGCAGAAGTCTATAGATCTGGCTAGGGACTACCAAATACGAAGTTAAAGCCACAGCATTGTGTCTGAAGTGAAGGCATATTTCAGACCTGCTAGTGAAGTGCTCTGGTACATTACCAACACTTGTTTAGCAGGTTGTGGCTAGAAGCTAGAACACAACATGCTTAAACAGCAACCACCCCTTTGCTGGTCATCCTCTTCTCTCACGAAGGCAGCATTGCCCTTAATAGGTTACTGGATCTGCTCTCCTGTGGAGGAAAAGCATCCCTCAGGAAACTATGTCTTGGCTATCGCTTATTTGGGCATGTGTACAGATAAGTTAACTCTCCTGCTCCTACCCTCAGAAAGTCCCCATAAGGCTGTCTCCTACTGTTCTGGGCCATCTGGATACATCAGTTCTGAAGCACTGTAATAGAAAAGCAGTCCATAATGTACTAGAAGACAATATGCAGTGTTAGCTAGGCACCAGAGATGAGGTAGATGAAGCATTCCCCAACAGTTGTCATGCGCCATTTGTACTGTGCAAGTAAAACATTAGGTTATTTAACAGATACTGCTCTTGCTTGACACAAGATCTCATTGCTATATAGTCCCAATTGTTTTACAGTTAATTTAAAAGAAAAAAAAAATCCACATTAATCTTGATTAACTCATGTATCTTCCCCTACTGTAAGAAAAAATATTGGGTCAAATAGGTCACTTGTTACGTCTTAAAGGTTTTCCAGTGCCCCAGCAAAACAAGACTCTGCATGGCACCAACAGCCTTGGTTCAAGCCCTACCACTGACAAAATTATTTTTCTAACACAAGGAAGGATAAAGTTGCAGCAGGTATTATTTTTCATTCTTTCCTTAAGAAAAAGACCTATCACCTAGAATTAGGCTAAAACATCTTCCCTTGAAGTATAGCGTATGAGACACACTATGCAACCGGCATGCCTTCCTTTGATGCATTCAGGTCTAGTAACCAAGTAAGAAAGACCATACAGATACTGCAGGAAGTTAACTTTTACGCTCATGTGCCTGAGGCATCCTGCATCTCTCTTACAAAGAGAAGCAGCGAACATACCCCAGGTTAACATTCTGGGTGATGTAATACCAGCCAACAACAGAGAATTACGAGGTTACTCTGATGCAAATACATCAGTAGGGAAAATGGTCATCTGCTATCTCTCCTAACATTTTGTTCACAGTATTTCTGTCACCCTAATTTGATCCACTTCTGTCTACAGAAGCAAAAGGTAATTCTGTTGTGCAACTACCTCCTTTCCCAGTAATTAATTTGTTGCTTGAAGGAAAAAAACTAAATGAGCTTTAAATTTATTTTGAAAAAACTGCTTTGCGACTCCTTTAGCAGAAAGAAGAAAGAAGTCGATTTTCTTCTGAATAGCATTGTTCTTTCTTAGCATTGTGTACTTGGTAAATTATATTAGCACAGCATGAAGCTGGCAGAAGATATGTGATGCAGACTCAACTGTAAAATTAAAACTGTTTGACTGGAAAGATGAAGGATATTGCCCTTATCCCCTCTATCCATGATATTCAAGGAAGAGAAGAAGCACAGTTTGGCTATGTTCCCTAACTTGTCATTAAAACGTAGAGATATATTCAACATAAAACTCCTTCTAACTGATGCTAAATGCCCAACTAGTTCTGTAGGCCAAGATTAGAAGTGATAAACCTACAAAATTTCTGTTAAGTCGGTTTTAATATGACATATATTGTACTTTCTTCCCTTGGTTCAGTATCAAATTGCAGATATTACTTTAAAGTTTTGCTCAACTCCTGCCAACTGTACAGACTAGATGGCCAATAAGAAACCTAAAATAACTGATTCAGGATCTAGTCATGACATATTCCCTGTCAAAAGGAACAACTTCAACAGTTCCTCAGGGTAGGACTTCTTTAGTATGCCTCATTGGATAAATTTGTCCAAGGCACTCAATTCACTGAAGAGATACAGTCATGAAACACCTCTTCTGCTACTTTCATAAGACACCTCTCGATTTCAGACAAATTCTGATGTCCTGAAGAAAAGTACTTCTATTGAAATAGCCAGAGTTTTCTTTTGAATCAATTTTATGTTAAATAACTGTTTTTCCGGTTCAAGTTTTCAATGGACATGAGTTTTGGATATGATGAAATGCCAGGTAAAAAGCATTAATGGGGCTTGTTACTTTTACTGAAGTTCTTTCTTAAACCCTCTTCTTCATTTTTATAACCAACTTTGAAACTTACATATTGACTATTTCACATGGCAAGGCTTCACCCATGCTGACGACCACAAAAATGTAGTTATCTTAAAGGGACCCTCCACCTTATCCTGCTCACACTAGCAATGAGCAAACTCTTCAGAAACCAGTTTAGAAACCCACTGAAACTCCAAATTGAGCAGGTTTAGCCCTGAGGGAAGTTCATACTACAGAAAACCAGAGGTTTCTTTCGAGACCTTTGATATCATTCTTTCAACATCCTAAATGTCCATGGATAAGGTTAACACAGAGGGGGGTCACAGGAGTCCCAGATCGAAGGGAGTTGGGATTAGGATTTGGCTCCATTTCATAAAGTAGCTCCTGACTCAGCACCTTGGACAGAGGAACTAAGGTGACTCGGTGGTCCTGGAACCGCCTCAGCCTCCCGACCTCTGGGCACACACATGATCCGAGCGGTGCTTCTTCCCAAGAGGGAGTCACCCTTGAGACTTCCTTGGTCAGGAAGACTCCACGAAGTCCTAGAGTTTTGACACTAGCAATAAGGAATAAGCGAGGGGAGGGGAAAAAAAAGAAAAAGAGGTGAAGAAATAGGAACAAGATCTTCAAATTACCTGCAAAACTGAAAGGTTTAGTAAAACCTTGCAGTAGCTGCAATGTAGAGGCAGTGAGGAGAGGAATACTTCTTAACCATCACAGCTGTATACTGTTCCCAACATTTCAAGTCCACCCAAGGACAAGCAACATAAAAAAAAAAAACAATAATAAAAATAGAAAAAAAAAGTTAAGATGGGCAGTCATTGAGTTACTACTTCTGCAGTTCATGATAGCACAGCATAACAATACATAGTGATAATGTTACTTTCCTCATTTTTAAAAAAAAAACATAAACCTGATAAAAGTTAGCAGATGGGAGATATCCAAGTCATAGAAGGGCTTAAGTCTCAATGAATTCTTGAGAGAACAGGTAAAGAGTGCACTGAAATGCTCTAGAATTTCCTAGGTGTCTCAATCTCTTTCTTCAAAAGCCCCAGTTGTTTTTTCAGTCTGGCCCTTATTTATAAATCTCAACTTGCTCACTATAGAGAAACAATTAACCTTTCAGCATAAGTACCAATTCACATACTTAAGAAATGGCATAGAGTGATGTGCACTCTGGAATTAAATCGCACAAACGTTTTAAGCTCTTGAATAAACTAACGAAAATAACTATTAAGACAAAGACATATTTATTGAGGGTACTTGCTGAACTGATGGCACCAGTCTAGCCACAAAAATAACCTCCTCGTTACATATTGCAACATATCACAGGAAGCTGACATCCAGTGGAGAGCTTCAGTCCAAAACAGCTCTAAGGGATGTAACTTTTCTGAAGATCTGCTTTCAGACTGTATATATTTCCACTAACCTGTAAAGCAATATGGTCAAATAGTGTAATCAACCAAATGGGATCAGAGATCTGATAAATGTCTTCAGTATCATGGTAGTTTACTGTAACTTACTTGGCAAGAAATACTGACCGTTCAGCTAATATCTAGAGTGCAGGTATGAGTTTCATCATCACAGTTAGTCTGGACATTCTCCAGAAGTACTTCACCACGCTTGAGAAATGCTATATTTACTGCAGGGACTACCTTCAGTGAAGACATTTTTGTTGTTCAGAAAATCATTTCATGCTGCTCATGTATATATTTTTTAAAGGCTCAGATTAATTTTTTCCTGTTTTTTTTTTTCCCTTGGGTTTTTTATTTTTTGGCTAGTCTTAGAGTAGTGCTTGCCAACAGTGTTATGCCACAATGAGAGGAGTTTGAAAAAAATTTATCTATTTGCAAGACTATTACAGAGGATTAGCAACAGTTGCAGACAAAACCTTGAGGAATTTCATGTCAGAAGGAGATCTAATAAAATACACATTGAGTTTGGAATTTATATGCATTTTTACCTTCCCTGTGAGGGGAAACAAAGCTGCTATCACAGCAGAATGTGTTAGTGTTCCCTTTCAGAGCTCTATGTGGAGAGGCTAATATTATCTTTGGAGAAACGTCAATAGTAAGCTGCCCAGAAGACAGCAAAATAGAGCTCATGTGGGGGCGCGCACACACACACGTATATATATAAATTTAAATTGCAGAGAGCCTGAAGGAAGTTGGCTACATTTCATTTTTAAGTAGAAAAATCAATTCCACAGACTAGACAATTATTCCCACAGGGTGAAGACTGGAATATTTAGAAAATAATGAATGAAAATACAGTAAACTTCTGTTATCATTCTGAAATATGACACAGAGCAGAAATGTTTCAGAGTATGTTTGATATTTTTATTAATGAGGAAGAAACTAAACAAAATACTGCATTAGTACATTCTGAGGGACTCCGTGGATATGGATAGTTTACCAGTTTGATTAAAAAGACTAAATTCTGGCCTAATTCAATTACTATGAGGAATTTAATTACTTTCTCTTGTTAGAAGGTGTGTGTAAAAGTGTACAACAGACTGATATTTGCATACTCAACTCCCATAGCTAGGTGAGAAAATATTACCTAAAGCATGCTCTCCCTGAAATTATATATTAACCAAAACAAAAAATCTAGAACAAGGACAAAGAAATATGAACCAAAGTGATCTTCAAATGAGTGACTGAAGCTCTAGATCAGTCTGATGATCCAGGTCAGTTTAACTTGGTTTAAGATACAACAGCTAGGTGTGAGCTGCACCCAGATAATTTAATGTGAGTGCAAAATTTGCTGTAATGAAACAAAGCAGGAAGTTTTTGAGGGCAGTCAAAGGTTTTAAGACTATAGTTGACTTTTTTTCTCTACTGTCATTTTTAAAACTCAGAATAATGTGCTATACCTTTTCCTGGGGCTTACTTCACATACACCAGAGTCAAGCTGGCCAGGGAGGAGTGGGGCATGTGGAACAATGTTCCACATTGTTCTTGCTGGGAAGGGGAAGAAAAGAATATGCCTACATCCAGAGATGCTACTGGATCAGAGAGAGTGGAAGAAATTAGTATTCTACTGCATCCAGATAGAGCAGCTACCACTAGACAACCTATATAGTTTATGCAAAGCAATTGTTTAAATATCGCTACCAAGAGAAATTTGGATCTTTCTGTACTTGACTTTTCAAAAGAATGAACTAGAAGAAAATTTATATACCCACCCTGGATGAGATAACTTTGGCATCACTGAGTAGTGTCAGACAGGAAAAGGGGTGGAAGACAGATTCTAGTCTTTCTCTCATTGGGTTTGCAATGGAAATCACTACTATTGATAAATGTGCTGTCAAATGGGCAATATATGTTTACTCATTTTGGTTCATTTGTCTCCATGGAGCCCATCAGAGAAAAATCAATCTCCTAGGTGGAAGTTAGCTGTTGTCAGAGTCAAACTCTTCCAGCCTGCCTGCAGGAAATTCCTCACCTTTCACTATGATTGAAGGCCTGTACCACACTGCTGAGCTGCACCTCATTAAATTAGCACTGAGCAGACTTCACAGAGCTGCTTCTTCAGAGCTGCCTCAAGGAAGGAGCTGCTGTATGTCACAAAAACAGACATTTGCTGCAGCTAGAGGTAGCTGTAATTAGGAACAACACCAGGTTAATAATTTCAGTACCAAATTTCTCTGCCTCCCCCTCACCACCCCTTATAAATAAGAAGCATAATATGTTATATTTTTGGTTTCAGCAGCCTGGTTTTACTTCTGCTGTTTCTAGATCACTTCCATAAACTTTGAGAAAAATTTGGCACACAGAAAACTCTTCGACTCAGACTTGGGTTGGTGTGAAAGACTTCATTAGCAAAACCTCTCTTGTACCAGAGTGCTTATACACTTTACATTACAGCATGTACTTCAACACATTTGCAGATTTTTTCCACCAATTTGCAGATGTTATTTGGGAGGGAACAAAATGAAACTTTGGAGGCATGGCCTTCAAAAAGATGCTTATCTCTGCAGGCCAGTCCTTCCAGATAAAAGGAAAACAACCTTATGAAGCAGCTACTGAGAGCAAGAATAAGGCAAAGTAGTACCCTGATAAAGCTGTCCCCAAATCCAAGTGTAAAACCTATTGTTTATGGAGCTGACTGGACCAAATTAGCACGTAAAAACCAATTTCAGCAGCTACCATGATCATTCAATGGCTAGTCTGAGCTTAGGGTGGTGAAGCTCGACAGCCTCTAAGGAACAGGATTTCAGGCTAAATAATGTGAGGGTTCTCTCTGGCCTTAGGGTTTTAAGCTGAGCTCTTAACAAACACTTCCTGGACAAGTGTCCCCACTTCAAGTAGTGGTTCAGGCAGTGTCAGGGTAGAGGGGCTGATTAGTATCATCAACCGCTTCTGAAACTGAGCCTGGTAAGGAGCATCAGATCAGTATGTGGGAGCTCTGCAGCCGATACCAAAGTTAATTCCAGTTCTCGGTGCATCACATCTGGAGGCCCTGATGGTCATTTGTGGTCACTTCCATAGAGAGCTTCAAAATGCAGTCTGGAGACAGAAAGCCTGTTTATGCCATATTGCATGTTGGTGCTCAGTTTGTTTTCTACATTGCCTCTCAGGGCCTACCCTACGTATCTGAGAGACCTATGAAGTGAGATGCTCTGCTACTGTATTCATGAGGCTTGATAGGACTTTCTTTTGAAGGAATAAACTCAGCTGCAAACAGATGATTTCACTTGGCTAACAAGCATAGGGTTAACATGCTTCACTGCACACTGCCACCTCCCTGCTCAACCTGAAAGGCTGCAAAAAAGAAGAATAAAGGCTTGCCATAAGAAACACTAAAGACTTCTTGTTGTTAAACATTATTCTCATCTGGTCAGAAAGATTAGAGGGGACTCAAACACCTTCAGAATATCACTGGAGATTTATCCTTTCAAGTTGTGACAATTCCTTCTAGCAATTGTGGATACCACACATTAATATTGGTCACATCGGATCTGTTGTTTGGTCAAGGATAAGTAACGAAACACTAAGCCACATGCACGCTGTGCAAAACCAATATGTTATTTTTACTACTACTTTGTTCGAAAGACCACAGAATCATAGAACAGTTTTGGCTGGAAGAGACCTTCAAGATCATTAAGTCCAGCCTTTGTTCCAGCCCTATCAGTACCACGAAACCATGACCCTCAACGCAACATTTACCCGCCTCTTAAACACCTGCAGGGATGGTGACTCAGCCACCCCCCTGGGCAGCCTGTTCCAGTGCCTGACAACCCTCTCAGTAAAGAAACTCTTCCTAATATCCAACCTGAACCTCCCCTAGCACAACTTAAGGCCATTTCTCCTTGTCCTATTACTTGCCACTAGAGAGAACAGACCAACCTCCACCTTGCTACAACCTCCTTTCAAGAAGCTGTAGAGAGCAATGAGGTCTCCCTTCAATCTCCTCTTCTCCAGGCTAAACAGCCTCAGATCCCTCAGCTGTTCCTCATAGTTCATATGTTCCAAATGCTTTACCAGCTTGGTAGACCACCTCTGTACCCTCTCCAGCACCTCAATGTCCCTCTTGTAATGGGGTGCCCAGAACTTGACACAGTACTCGAGGTGTGGCCTCACCAAAGCTGAGTAGAGGGGAATGACCACCTCCCTGCTCCTGCTGACAACACCATACAGGCCAGGATTGCCGTTGGCCTTCTTGGCCACCTGGGTACACTGCTGGCTCATGTTCAGCTGCTGTCCATCAACACCCCCAAGTCACTCTCTGCCTGGCAGCTCTCCAGCCACTCCTCCCCAAGCCTGTAGCACTGCTGAGGGTTGTTGTGGCCAAAGTGCAGGACCCGGCATTTTGCCTTACTGGATTTCATGATGTTGGCCTTGGCCCGGTGATCCAGCCTATCCAGATCCCTCTGTAGAGCCTCCTTACTCTCAAGCAGACCAACACTTCCACACAGCTTGGTGTCATCTGCAAACTTAACTAAGGGTGCACATTGTTCCTTTATCCAAATCACTGATAGAAATATTAAACCAGAGCGGCCCCAGTACTGAGCCCTGGGGGACATCACTCATGACTAACCACCAACTGAATTTAACTCCGTTGACCACAACTCTTTGGACTCAGCCATCTAGCCCGTTTTTCACGCAGTGAAGTGTATGCCCATCTAAACCAAAAGCAGTCAATTTCTCTAGGAGAATGCTGTGGGCAACAGTGTTGAATGCCTTACTAAAGTCAAGACAACATTCAAAACTTAAGAATTTCTCTTCCTGAACAGCCCAACATTTACCTCTGATCTTTTCATCAGAGCAGGCCTTCTGACATTTCACCATCAACTGGAAAGGAGCACTAAAAAGGGCACCCAACATTATCCAAACTGCAGCAACAGCAATGCCTTCAGGTGGCTTCCCCCTCAGCTGAACTGAACGTAGTCTTTTTAAACATGAACCAAAGCAGAAGAGTAGAAACAGACATAAAAAAAAAAAGAAAGAAAAGAATAACAGCATATTAAAGAGAGAGTAGAGAAGCATCCATGGAAAGAGCTTTCCTCACATCCTGTCTTACACCAATTACTGCATCTCTTGTGCTTTGGGACTCCAACTTTTTATATTATGTGAGATGACTTCTGCTGCTTCATTCACTTCCCAGCAACTTACTGACTAGAAAGTAACAACATGAGCACTTCCTGAAGGCCAGCAAAAATGCATTTCTGCATTGCCTACTATCACTTTAAAAATAAATAATAAAATAAAATGAGGGACCTTTCAGCAAGAGTTGGAGAGACAGCTCAGCCTGTGTGGGCTGCAAATCACTTTTGGACCTGCAACATGCCCAGCTGAATGACACTTATCTCTCTGCCTCACTGGCAGCTGCTGAAGAGGCAGATTGCCCTAGTCTCTTCGGGGTTGTTTGCTGTTCAGAAGTAAGGACCAAAGTGTTCATGTTTAAGTTTTATTTCTCTCACTAGTTTCCTAAGTGCCTTTTGCTCAGCTATTTTACTGCTTTCAGTAAATGTGCTGCTTGATTCTGAGTCAGGATAAGGCCGAGACATCTGCACAGGAAAGCCTTCAGGCAGATGTCTTTAAAAAAAACCCAAAAAAACCACAACCAAACAAACCCACCTTTAAACTAGTACTTTTAATTAACGTCTCAACCAGATTGCAAGGTTTTTGCGATGCTTCCTCACTGGGAAAAAATAAAAAATACATCCATTGCAAGAGAGCTAGAAAAGCGAGCCTTCTCCAAATTCCTCTCAAAAATATTACTGATAGCAGGACACAGTCCTTTGGAGACGCCTGGGAAGGAAGCTGTGAGCTTGATCCTTCTCTCCAGAGCCCTGTTCGGCATAAAGTGAATGTAATATGCACAGTCTTTCCTGCACTGTTGTAGCCAACCTCAATAAAAAAAAACAGGTAGCTCAGCAACACCTCTGTTCACCATGGTCAGGTTAACAACAAGTCACGGGTTATCAAATGCAGAGGGTGTGCAGAAGTGACTGATTTTCAAATCATCCCAGGTCCCTTGTTCCTGTCTCCTAGGTTTTATCCAGAACAACGTTTGTGCAGCAGCTTAGAGTTATTTATTTTTAAAGCAGAGATCTCATTCTAAACTATTAATTTCACAGGGTCAAAGCCATGACACCACTAAAACACATTCAATCTGGAAGGTGGAAGGTGAGAGCCAACTTTACAGCTGCAGGGAAAGAAGGTTTTGGCAAAAGACTGCAATTCTGAAGAGTACCATAATATACAAGGATCACTCAGGTTGTGAGTCATTCTAGCTTTCCTCCAACAGCCACCACAGAGCCAGTTGCACAGAACTCTATTTTTCTGATTCCCATAATACCGCAGAATAGTCTACCCCCCTGCCATGACATAAACCAGCAGTTCCACAGAATCCATACAATTTCATTATGGTATCTAAAATATGAAACATTTTATTTTTAGAAGTATATTTCTGGAAAGATGAAGACTTTCCTACACCCAGCTTCCCTTGCTTTCTTCAAGAGAACTGTTTTCAGAAGCAGCTTAAATATATAGAATCACAGAATGCGTTGAGTTGGAAGGGACCTTTAAAGGTCATCTAACCCAACCCCCCTGCAGTGAGCAGGGACATCTTTAACTAGAGCAGGGACATCTTTAACTAGAGCAGGTTGCTCAGAGCCCCATCAAGCCTGACTTGAGTGTCTCCAGAGCTGGAGCCTCAACCACTGCTCTGGGTAACCTGTTCCACTTCTTCACTATCATCATTGTAATGAATTTCTTCCTTATATCCAGTCTAAATCTACCCTCTTTTAGTTTAAAACCATTACCCCTTGTCCTCTCACACTAGCCCTTGCTAAAAAGATTGCCCCATGCATATGTAATAGCTACTTCCTTATCAAACTCCATTGCTCTGAGTACGTGAAAAATAGCATATAACTCAGTCACCACATAACCTGCAGAACATCTCCATCACTAGCAGTAAGTATAATTTTATTACTCAAATGATATTTCTTTATGAAGTTACTTACTCACTAACAGTGTATTGCATTTCTTACTGGACAAAGCCTCTACCATAGAGGCAAATGTGTTGAAAGTAGAAAACAACAGTGCTGGCTTGTCAAAAAAAATAAAAAGTTAAATTATGCTCACATGATTCATGAACATCATGGGAAGAGGGACTTAGCAACCAAGAAGAAACAAGATTTCTAAGGAAAAAGCTAAGAAATATGAACATATCAACATATGCTCATTAGAACATATAATACACTCTCAAGTTTACAAGCAGGAGTAATATATCATGTTTGCAAGTACATAGATGAAATTACTACATCAAAAGGATTACAACTAGGCAATTAGAACATTTGAAGGAGTGAGTGTTATGATACAGTTACTTTAAAAGCTTTTGCACTGTTCTTAAAGTGAACTTTTCACGGATCTTTTTCATGAATTCCTGACACTCCCATATTAGGCTTCAGGAATAAAAATCCCTCTTCGAGTTTCCCCATGACAGACCTCGCATCTAGAGTAGAGTATCTGCTACACATGCTCTCCCTGCATAAGTCACTTCATCTAAGAACAGATAAACACTGAATTTTTCGATGAACAGACTAGTTCAGTTCAGCAGACCAGCTCCCACGATTTCAAAGCTACATGTTCCAATATAAAAAAAAAAAATACACAGGAAATAAACATTACAGGTTTCCTTCCCTCACCTAGTGGGACTAACGGTGCCCAGGCTCCATGGGGAAGTCAGTTATAGCTTTGAAGGCTTAACTGACAGGCTATTAATTCCATAGCTTCCACACCAACTGCTTAAATATTTAGTCTCTTGACACATCCTAATGAACCTTCCTCACTGCTGAATGTTTAGCTTTGTGAAGGCACTTACTAGCTGCCCAGCACCCTGCTGTTGAAGTCCCAGTAGAGTCCAGCAGGGAGCTAGCACCCAAAGAGTTAAAGCTGGAGACAAGTGGTATACACACAATAATTGTAACTAGCCTTCGTTTAGGCTTGCTTAATGAGCATAGCAGATTATTTGTGACAAAACCTTAAGCAACTGAAAAACCCCAGATGAATTTGGTGCATGCCTGTATGGCATAGCTAAGCACAGGGGCTTTAGTAAGTTTAAGGAGAAATGTGAGAAGGCAAATGGGGTTAAATAGCTTAGATGGCAGCTGTTCTTGTCCCTGAAAAGAAAATGTGTTCAATTATTCATGTTCAGCTTAAACTGACAATGAAGCCAGCTTCAACAGAGCAATTCTGCATTATTCATACCGTGGAGAAAGTAGAGTCTCCGCAATGAGATGTTTTTGCAGGTGGATGAAGCCAGGCTTGTTCATAAGCTCAATGAAAAGAGCATGTGTGTGTGTAAGATTCAAATATAAAAATTCATCAAGTGTTTCTGTGAGTGAATAGATAAGGTTTACATCATCTGGAAGCTACACAGGCTGAGAAACATAATTGAGGTAAATTTTCAGCCATCAGCAGGAGGAAGCAGTGAAGTTTCCATCTCAGGTGTCTGATCATTGTATCTGTTATCCTGCAGGACATAGCAGTACTGAGAAAATCCATTTAACATAGTGGTTACTGCATCACAAGAGGACTTTTGTGCTTGCTTCTGCTTAAGTGAAGGGCCAGGGAATCTCAGTTTCTCCAAAGACCTCAGTTAGTCTTCAGAGCAGCTTTAGCAGAGAGCTGCATCCCTTTGCTATGTCTCTGAAACAACACTGACAGCTATGCTCCTCGGGCCATCAAGAGCTGGAGGAGCTGCTCAGGTTTCTGCAGATCAGAGTGCAATCAAGGTAGTACACTTGCAAATGAAACGTTTGGGGCTACTATGTGAGTATGAATTTTAAAGAAGCTGAAAGTATGCTCTGACATAATGTCTCTTGCTTATGACCAAAGAGCAGAGCCCTCCTACAAGAATTATAGGGCCCTCTTCAATCAAAGCACCATGCAATCACAAGTTAACTGAAAGTAGGACTCGCACCTTTCAAAGTCACCCCTGCCATTTTCCTTGAACCTGGTGTTGTTCAGAGTAACATCCTACATAGATGCATTCATAGGTCCCAGATTTCCCTATGGAAATTGTCCATTTTAGCTACAGAGATCATAATGGAGAACAGGCTGGAGAGACACACAGTAAGTCTCTTTGAGCAAGCCAGACTGACCTCTGTTGCTCAGGCAAAGAAGAGGTGCTCTGAAGTGCTATCAACACAGCTGAGAAGTCTGTTTTTAGGGGAACCTCAAATGTCCCTCAAAGTGACATAGACCAAGATAGTTCCCTTGCACTCCAGCTGATTTTTTCAGCCACCACAACAGCTCTGCATGAGAAATGCTGCCTCCATTCCCAGTCTGAGGGAAGCAGCTCTACAACAAGTCCTTGCTGATAAACGCCACCATTACTTGTAAGTCTATACAGCCTCTCTGGGCTATGCAGCTACATTTATTTATAATCATAGGTATGCAAACTTGGCTACAAATATATACCTGAGGCAAGGAAGGGTGTCTGAACTCCAAAAAGGAAGGAAACGTGGATGAAAACAGACCACTGACTGCATTCGTATAGGACTGAGCACCAACATGGTCCTTGAGGTGCATGGAGAAAGGTCCTACAAGTATCCAAACCACCAAGCTCACTAGATAATACTTGCCACCACAATGGAAAGAGAGTAATATCAAGGTGTGAGTTAAAACTGCAGATGACAACAGCTCCTTTTAGTACTTCATGTTTCATTAAAGACCAGAGCCAGAGATATCACAGCCCTGTCATCCACACTGGGGATTTTAGGCTGACCTCTCACAGCAGGTGTGTGCTAGAGTAAAACCAACAGGGCCCAGAAGAAGCATTGATCCGCCTCCTCTGCGTTACTCACCTTCAGCAAACACCCACGTGCACATGCTTTCTAGTGACTGGTATCACCGCGCAAAGCTCATTTATCCAATCTCAGCCTCATCTAAGTGACGTAACAAAATCCCTTACTCCTACTAAGTGGTCTACACAACCATGGTTCTCAGCAACTCAGTTGTTTAATCACCTAATTCCAGAGACTGAAGTTTGACCTCTACAGAGCAGACCTAAAACCTCTGTTTGCAATTTCTGCATCAAGTCCAGAAATCATCTGTGGGATAATAAAGCATTCTGAGAATGAGAGCAAGGTTTTAATCAAGATTTAACTCACAGAGTCCTCATGCCCTCCCCGCAATTGGTCATCCCATTATCCTCACTGTTGGGAGCTGGAACTCAATTTTTTAGCCAGACTATCTTACTTCAAGTGCCAACCACGGTGTGTCAGAATTTTCTCTTAGGTTAGAGAGCCATCTAGCAGTAGACTTGGAGCTTTGGAGACTCCTATAGTGCATTAATCATCTTTCACATAAGCAAACTAAGAATGGTTTTTGCTACATACGTTTTCCTAAACTAGCCTCAAACATTTTCCAAACCCTTCCAGACCTCTCCAACCACCACTTATCCTTCTTGAAATCTAGGCATCATAAACCAATGAAATAAAATTACTCACAGACTTAGTAAGCAGTGACAGCATTACTGTTTTACAGGTTATCATTTTACTGACTTGTTAATTGCAGGGTTGCCTCCTATTACCCAAACCAGTTGATTTTCAGAGCTTTATGTATTTTTGCATCATATACTCCCAATACCTTACACCATACCTTGGTTTTTCACTGCACTTTTTATTGGAATCCTAGTATTTTGGATGGGATTTCAAAGATTCACCTGTAATTTACAGAAGGTATTTCATGGTAAATGTTTTATTACCGAGAGGAACCCAAGCTAAACACAGCAACATCCTGTCTTTGCATGTTCTCTTCAGGAAAGCGCACACCCTTCCCTCGAGGGCTTCTAGACCTGTCTGCTCCTCCCCACCAACCTTGGCATAAACCACCGCACTGAAATACGGTAGCACAAATGAGGTGTCTTGGAACCAAGGCTTTCATCCCCTAGCAGAAAGCATGCTTATTTTTGCAGTATGATTACAATAACAGAAGAATAAGCACTAGAGTGAGAGGAAAAGGGGAAGGAAAAAATAAGATCAAAACCAGAGCTGAACCTTGGTGCATTGGGAACCTTTTCAAATATTTATCTGTTTTTCAGATGTATTTGTCATTGAGACAAGTGACAGACACTAGTCTGACTTTATTCGCAGTCCTTGAATAAATTCATTGATGTAGGTAACCCCAGACTTAACGCAAAGCAGAACCTAGACCTGCGCATTTCAGAAGAACCCTCCCTTAGAGACAGATTCTGACAGTACACCAGTCCTCAGACACGGACCTGATGTGAACAGCCAAGCAGAAGGCAACACTGCTCTTCCCCTCCTGTGTCCTTATCCCCTCCTGGTTCCTCCACTACCAAAGACAACACAGGTTCTTGACACTGCAACAGAGGACCAGGGGACAGTGACAGTAGAACAGTGAACTCATCACAGCCCTTCTTGTAAATCTAGATGCCAGTCAATTTCTCAGGTCTGTAGCATTCAGTATTGTTGCCTTTAGTGGTATCCACTCTATATTTAAATACTGTCAGGAGGCCAGAGTTTTAACAGGCATCTAAGCAAAGAAGTCTTAGCTACTCTGACCTAATTTTTACAAAATTTTGACAAAATAAGATTCTAGGCCTTTTTTTTTTATTTTTAAGAAAAAACATCTTCCGATGGAGAAGATACTGCTAATTTTTTGTTTGCTTTGTTTTAGCAAATATTGCTACTTCAAGAATATCCGAACCTCAGCCTCTTTGGATACTTTCCCTCTATGCTTGGCTTATTGAGTAGCACAAGTCCTTCAGCTCATCAACAGGCTACAGGATCCAGGGATCACTTCTTCACCTGTGATTGCATGGACTGTAATTGCAAGTATAAGCTATTGAATTTCCTTCTATGCTGAAAGGAACCATAGTTTATGCAGAATCAAAAGTTATCTCTTCCCTCTAAAGCACCTTTTCTTCTTGTGGAGGGAGCTCACAAAACACAGGGGCTAATGCTTCCATAGGTCAGTGTCTTTTAAAGAAGAAAACAATTCAATTTCTGCTTCCATTTCTGAGGGACAGCTCTTCCCACCCCTGTGCGTGGTTACCACCTGCCCACGCACCCTCAAGCCGGGGCTGAGCCGCTCCCTTCCCGAAACCAGCTGCACTATCTGTCCCCCCTCTTCTTCCCTCGCTTCTTTGTTTGCCTGGATGAGCAGCGCTATTTTCCCCAGCAACAGCGATCCGGAGGCACCATCTAGTGGTACCAGGAAAACCCACTTTTTCATTTAGGCACAGTTTCCAGAGATCTGCGGAAACAATTCGTGCTGTATTTGAAGTGTGCGCTCCCCCTAACTCCTTCCAGGCAGGGAACTAAACCTGACATAGAGTACGATAGCCCCGCAGAAACAAGCAGGACAAGCAGAACTGATCCTTGCATCCTTAATTTAGTCTAGAGCCTGTCCAGAACTCTGGTGAAAAAATTAAACTGCATAAAAAGGCTGAACTAGTTGTTAGCATATAACAGCCACTGCAGGAAGCAGAGCACAAGGGTGTTATCCCTGAACCTAGCTCTGGGACATTCAGGCTTCCAGACCCACGATTTCTCTCATCAAGACAAAAAGCCTGCAAAAAAAATTGGGGTCTTTATCACAAAGCTTGACCCTGAAACTGGGTAGCTCTGTTAAAGGGAGTGACTCTTTTTTGATAATGTGGCCATCTAATACAAAATTCTTTGAGTGAACAATAAGACGCTGAGAGTTTCTTAAAGCTTGCCCCTCCCTCAGCTTTCCCCAATGGCAGCTACTTGTATTCTTCTCCCTATCCTGCATCAGGAAATACAAAAAAAGCAGGCACTAATACAAAGAAACAGGCATTGCCTAGGATTTTTCATTTGCAGGCTGCCTTCAGTTAGGCGAACTCAGACAAGTTATTTGGAGATAAGTATGCTGCGAACTTAATGAGCTTCAGTTATTCAGTGGTAACGTACATAAATTCTTGTTCCATGAGAAATACAGGATTTTTTTTATGTTCAGGAGAAGAGTAATAAGCTACTTCCACAAGCTTCTGGTTAGCAGTCCACAGACAGCATTTATTACAGCTATATGGCACATTATAAGTTTTCAACCTTTCTTACCTCCTGGAAGCTGATCAGCATATCCATCAGCATGACCATCCTTTATGGTCACTTTCACTCATCCAAGAGAACATCCAGTAAGGCAGCTTCCCTGGAAACTTCTTTTAGGTCAAAGCCCCTCAGCAAGAATTTGCTCAACTTTTACCATACATTCATCCCTCTAAGCACCAAGCCAACCTTCCCTCAAGAATCTTGTAACTTCTCACAACACTGCGAGCTCCTTCGATACTTTTGCTAAACCAACATAACCTCTGACCAAACAGGTTAGAGGGGTAAGGGGTCCTTCCTGGGCTTTTAGAGACATCCACCACACCCACTAGCGTGAGTCAGCTTGTTGATTGCACAGGTGATACAACACAGGTACAGCTGGGTTCAGTGCTCATCAGTGATGCTGGGCAACAATTGCTTTTTAAGTGAGGAAAAATCATGCCATGGAAGGAACATTGAGGACTGGTTTTCTTGGGGCATGTTTCAAAAGCAAAGGAATTAGTACTCCAGAATTTGAGCATGGATGAAGTTCTTTTCTCTCAGGCCTGTAATCGCTCACCCTACTGCATAAAAATTACCGCAGGTTGCAAACAGTTTTATATCCTTTGAGCACTTTGCAGGCCAAATTACTTCTCACCCACTCTAAGCAAGATGTCTAACCAAGTGAGAAAGGATATATTCATACATACTCATGGCACAGGAGGTGGCACTTGCCCACAGACTTACTATGCTTTTAAAACGAGTGGGAAACCCTCAGCTTTTAGAAATTGAGTATTTCAAGGTGCATTATCAAACTCTAACTGAAAAGGGTTGCCAAGCAGCAAGTCAAGGGGAGCATGAAGTTGTGGG
>NW_009714180.1:63485-74450 GCF_000703405.1 Apaloderma vittatum | reverse complement strand
GCAGGAATGTCTTTTCAACTTCGCTGTTCTCTCTCATGGACTTGCACTGACTCATAAAAGCTCTAAACGAAAAAGACCATGAAAGAGGTATGACAGCAGCAGTCTCAGAAGTATTAACTAGTGCTTTCTCTGTGATATGGTTACGACAGAGCACCTCTTGGAATTAATAAAGGTAAACAATACAAAGAACCTCCGTGCAAATTGATGGAACAAGGTTTCATCAGCTATTTTTATTGTATTTCACTTTTGGTTGGTGGTTTGTTTTTTTTCCCTCCTGAGAAATGAAGAAAGCTCACATGTCAAACAGAACTATGCATTGAAGTAAAACATGTAGATGTTTTTAGATATCTTTGCATTCTCAAACAATAGCCTGTTCCTCAGATGACGAAACCACTTTGTTTTTCCCCAATACCCTTTTGTTTCACCTTCCACATGCCAAAGCTTATCATACAATGGCTGCGGGCAGAGCAGTGAGGAAATGAAACAAATGCACCCTTAGCACAACCATATTAATTCCAATACAAGTTTGCCAGGGCTATATTTTGCCTACTACACACATACAGCAGTTCCAGCAAGCATTTGGGTTTTTTTTGTAGTCATTATCAGATGTACCACGTTATTATCCTTAGGAGGCAGGGCAAGCAGTGGAGAGAAACAAAGATGTTTTGGGACAATCTGTTCAGATGTAATGAGGCAATAGGGCAAACTAGTTTGTTGGCTGGAGAAAGTTGGTGGGTCCTGGGAAAGGCAGGTTTGTTTTAGTCAGCTTGCTAAGAAGCACTGATTAGGAAAAACCATTTGGCCACCTTTGTGGCTGTTGAGGTCCTGCACTGTGGCAGAGCAGTGGGGAGAAGCCACAGTATGAGCAGAGAGATCACTGAAGGGACTTGTTCTTGCCTCCTGGGACAGCAGGAGAAAGACAGAAAACTCATCCCATGTCACATCACTGTAAGGTAGGCTGGGGCTCTCAAAACCATCTGGAGCTTCCCCCTTGTGTTGGAAATATGAAGCAAACTTATGCTGTCAGCAGAATCTGACTACTGTAAAACCAGAAAGAATGGAGTATCTGTCCTTCAAATAGATGTTTACAGTGGGCTTAATTCTGCGTACCCCAAGATGGACCATGGGGTGGAAGCCTATGGATCTGTCCTTGGCTTCTTGACAGGCACTAATATGGGTCTCACCTTGACACTAACAAACAAGGATCATGTCTCCATAGTTACGCTGAGAGATCACTTTTAGTATTAAACTGTGGTCAAAAGCAGGACAGTTTCAGTAACTGTGGGTGTTAACAATAATATAAAGCTTTAGAGTTGTATATCTTTAAACACATATTGGGGGGAAAAAGAAAGAAAAAAACCTGCAAATGTTTCTTTGTGATGGATAAAGTAAAGAGTCAGGATTGCCTCCCCTACTCTTTTCCAGTAAAACTGTTGAAACAGTTGGGCTGATTCTGTCTGGAGTATATTCAGCCAGAGGCAGAAACCCACTGTGGAAAACAACACTTTAATCTGTTGATGTCAAAAGCAACAGAAAACATGCAGATGAGAATGTCAAGAAATCTTAAGTATAGCTATTACTTCCTGCGCAGCTTATAATTAGATACCAGAGTAGTACCTTATACATACTTAAGATACAAGCCAGAATACTTTTTTGCTTATTTTTCCACCTCTGCATTCTCATCTGTGCTCTTTGTGTTGTCGTTTGCCAGCTTTCTGATAAAGCAATATATCTGTGGCTGGTATTTGCTAAGAACCATTGTGAAAAAATATTTGCTACAAAACAAAATACTATTTTTTTTTCCCTGAATAAGTGCTGAGAACAGTAAGGTTTAATTTCCTGCCTCTCCACTCTCCTGACTTCTCTCGTTAACCTCAATTTATTTTTTCACCTCAGCCTATAAGAGAGCTTTACAAACCATGATGTCATTTCAACACTTATTTTTCATTCTGATGCCTGATTTGTGAAAACATCCAGTTAGATATTCTACTTTTTTTTTTTAAAAAGACCCTTTTTTAGATGCCTAAGCACACTCTGAGAAGCTTGACTTTAGGCAGCTGTTTTTTGATACCATGGCCCTGGCAAAGTGCTCCTCCAACTCTTATGTCTGAGTGATGATCATGGCCTTTTTTGGAAGTCAGGGAACATAGTATTTCAGGTATGTTTTCAGTCCTGCTCTCTAAGCCCTCAACAAGGAAGACCCAGAAGGTGCATGTCAGCAAAGGCGGCTCCTGCGCACACCCCACATTGCCCTTGGCATGGCTTTTACAGATGAGAGCAAAGTGAGAGTCTGGCTGGAAGCATGTTTGTACCTGCTTATCCCCAGCCAAGATGCTGGCCTAAAAATGCCTCATTGAGTCAATATAAGAAGTGACATTACAAGCTAGAGACTAAAAGGGCATCATGACTCACAGACCACTGTGTGGGAAAGCAGAGGGAGACCTGTGGTGGTCGTGTGGGCCTGGGCACATTTTGGTTTTTGCTCTATGTCCATCTCAATTGGCCAAGTCCACTGGCACAGGGTGATGGTGTCATTCCCAAAACTCTCGCCCAGATGCAGCACTAAACTGGGTTTTGTTAACACCACAAAGAACACATGATGTGCAGTGCAAGCATGTGCCTCTTCCTACACCTGGTGACAGGGCGCTAAGCCACCCTCCTTGATTTTGTTTGTGTGTGGCAAACTACTGGGTCAAGGCTATCAAACAAATAAGGGATGGATTTAATCTGTCATTCAAGATTCTGATAATAGATTAATTCATTAGCCCCAGGTACATTTAACAGACACCAGCCAGGAGGCAAAGTCTTGAGCTATGTTTTCATGTCACTGTTAGCCTCTCTAGCAAAAGTTATGTTGTTTCTCTAAATGATTTAAGTTTCTAGAGACACTAAACCAAAACATTCTGCTAACTACCCAAGTTTCACTACCAGCCACATGTATCTAACGAATCACCGATCGTGACAATATAGGTAACTTTAATTTCTTTAACTACTGGACAAAGCTAAAACAAATGTGGAATTTAATGCAGGTGAATCATGAAGTATCACAGAATAGAAAAATATAAGAGTGCATATTCATTTGAAAGAAAAATAAATAACTTCTTTTAGTGTCTACTGTTGGTTTTAGTTCAATGGGGATTGACAGAGTTAGAAAGGCCTGAAACACTAGTCTGTTATTTCCTGCTGTCTCATTTTAATGAATTTTTTGTATGTGTTAATAAAAGCTTCTTGTTTTCCTCATATAAAATCCTTAATGTATTCGTGCTTGTACTTTCTCTAGCCATTTCTTCATTGTATCAGTTTCTTTTTTCCAGGATTAGTTTAGGTGAGGGATCTGAAATATTGCTAATTACCTGCTTTAGTGCTGAGACTGTAACCAGCCCTTTCTTGTGAACATTTCCAACTGAAGGCCAACATCCTGCATACATTAATGCTGAGGAGAGGTTATAGACACGTACGTAAGTAACTGCATCGTTCTCTTCAGTCATTACTGATGGTTGTCCCTGTGCAAGTGCCTAAGGAACCTCCAGCACCCATGGGATGACCCTAGTTCCCCACCTGCCCCTGCAGCACTCCTACAGGGATGCTCTAGATGGTGATGTGCAGCACGTTTACCTTCTTAAGGGCCCTAATGTAAACTCCATAAAGGACAAGAGAGTTTTCTGTTCTTGCCATATGACATTGGCACTGAGAGTGTCAGCTTGCGTCCCCTGCTGCCCATCTTCCATTGCCAACCACAAGACACTTCCTCCTTCAGGTGATTTTCCCTTTCTCTCCTCTGCAGATAGCTGACTGCTTCCTCAGTTGCTGTAATAACAAGAAGCAGTTTAGCTGAGCTGAACAGCACATGCTAGAGATCACCATCCTCCATTTGAGGTGAGAAAAGAACAAACCAAAACACTTGGTCTTTTATGGGCACTTCATTATCTTCTACAATGCAGCAGAAGCTCAGCGCTAGTAAATTTCCTCCACACCACTCCTATCACCTGGAAAACTCATTATCAAATACAGCTTCCAGGGACATATGCATGTCCTTAGCTGCATGGTGATGGGAAGATTTACCCATAAGGGTCCGTGCTAGAAAGAGCAGGATCCTCTGCAAGTTCCTGCCACAGATGTGCATAAACATTGGCTTGTCCTCCTTGCCTAGGTTTCTTCTAACCATCATGCTGCAGCCATCTTTTATGTCCATATGGGGGTAATTAGGAAGCAGTAGAAAATTGCAGGTGTGTCAAGCACACTGACAAAAGTGACACAAAAGACGGATAGGGAAACATCTCAAATCAAAGATTTGCCCTTAGACTGACTTTCCAGCTGACCTCTTCTGTTCATCACAACCCTGACCCATTATCACACTCTCTATTCTGCATGTGTCCCTGCCCAGAAAGATAACTTTGGATTACTTGCATGCTTTCTTTCTGTCTCCCATAAAAGATTGATCCAGACTGACTAGAAGTTCACCCACCCAAAGAAAAGGTGTGCACAGATGATACTGTGCCTTCTGACATGTCTATAATATGGACAAGAATCCTCATCTCATATATGACAAAATTGAAAAAGGAAAAAAGTTAAAGATCAAAAAAAGTACCCTGCAATGCCCAACTATCCTGCAAATTGCTAAGCTGTCCTGGATGTCTTGTAGCTATTCCACCTCCCTCGTTTATCACTGCTGGGTTGCTGCTACCTCTGCTGAGGGTGCACCACATGGGCAAGTAGCCTACAAGATGCAAGTACACCAGCATCCTCATACTCAGACTGCAGGAGCCAACCCAACTGATGTACCAACCTGGCTGTCTGAAGAGGTGCAGGTGTTGCAGCTCCTGGGGTGAGACAGCCATGTGATGAGGACTCCACTAATTACTTGACAGTGGAGCATATGTACCACCTGTCTGGTGGCTGCCTTCATTCCGGGTTTGCTGCAATATCACCCTCTTCCTCCTCACTGCTGGGGAAGGCGGTGCTGTGTCCCTACATCCTTGCTGCTGATTAGAGGCTTTGTAGCCCTGTGGAAATCACCGAGGTCTCCTTAGTTGCAGCCTCTATACCTATAGTCCCTGGATACACTGAGCCTTTCGCTGGCTTATCCTTCTCCTCCACCTTGAGGCTGCAGGAACCAACAGTGATGTCTCTGCAGAGTCAAGTGTGGGGCAGGGCTGATCCTGAGATAGTCTGTGGGTGATGTCCAGGCTGAGGAGAAAGGTTCCCACTAACCTCAATACAACAGGCATCAGGCTCTTTCTTCTGAAAGGCTTTGGTCTCTTAACAACTCCAGTTGAGTTGGCAAAGAGCATTTGACCAACTGATGAAGTGGTACTACTTATTGTCTCAAGGCTATCAAGTAAGACAAGTTGATATAGTTCTATGGTAATGCAAGCACTTCAGTGTCTGAGTCATGATGCCATTTTATCTCTGTGTCAGGTCTCTCAGAGAGCTAAAAGGCATCTGAAAAAGTCACTGCACCTAGTAAAGACTGTGGCGCGGTTTTGCAGTAATAGCAGAGAGAACAGCAGGTACTAGCTTAATATTCAGTTCACAACCTGCTAAAAAGCCAGTGAACATACAGAAGATCTGACCGGGCATTCTCCCTCTTCATGTGACGTGGTGTCAGGTACAAAGCTTGGATAACCACATCATGACAGTGAAGGTAGGTATTTCCCTACCAGCCATAACAGTACAGAAAAACCTACCAGTAATTTTACTAAAAATTGATAGATGAGTACATATGGTCCAGTAGCCATAAGTTTTCATTTAACTCTAACCCCCCCAAAATATCTAAAGCAAGCAAAATTCGTGCTGAGGGACAACACTGCTGTCTCCCATTTCTAACAAAATGAAAGCAATTTTACGGTTACTTTACTACTAACTCAGTTGAAGAAATCTGAGACCAGGCCCCAGCCCCAGAGCTCTGCATGACCCATAGAGGCACAGAATGACAGAGCTGCTGAGTTTGGAAGGTGCCTCTGGAGACAAAGTTGTTCATTCAGGCTCTGGGCATGATTATTTTGATGAACTACATTCATACATCACCTCCCTGCTGGAGTTTAATTGACATAAGGGAACAGATCAGAACACAGAGAAATCTGTGCTGCAGAGTAACCCAAAGATATACGGAGGCTACTTACACGCTCAGGTGAAAAATGAGAGAATAATGGCACTTATTTTGCAAGGTATTTGACTTATGGGCCTATAACTCTTAAATCTTGGCAAACGTGATCCAGAATGAGATGGAAATATGAGAAATTTACTGCACACTAAGCATTCTTCCCCTAATGAAAGTAGGGGGGCTTCCCACAACTCCTTCTCCCCTCTCCTGATATTCATCACCAAGTGGAGAAAAGTCAGAAGCTCCAAAGCACACAGGTAGAAATATGATCGTGACACCAGGTTTTACACCTCAGTCTACCTCTTATTTCAGGCTGCTTTACACTATCAGCCTATCCATCAGTCCAATTCACATGATGGAGGAGGCAAAGAGGAGGGAAGAGATGGGATGTCAAGAAAGGACTGTTTCAGGGAGGACCAATATTCACAAAGTGGTTTATCACTGTGGAGCGAGGCCACTGCTGGTTGGGGGCTGAGGTGACTCAGAGTCCTATTCATGCTAGACAAAAACATAGGACATGCAGCCCAGCTCCTGCTGCCTATACCACTGCTCCTCAAAGTGGCTGCAAACACTGTCCTGTGTTGCAGGGTTAGTATCCAACCAACCTGGCTGGACCTAGAGAGAAGAAAGATCAGTTCTAGGAAACAAACAAAGAAGATGGTCTGTGAAGGCATTTAGAGATGGAAACACTATAGATACTTCTTAGGAAATAGGAACCAGTGAAAAATGCAAGGCTATAGGGAGAGCAACAGAATGGAAGGTGAGTGAGTGTGGGCAGAGTTAAGATCTGTTTGCTCTGAATTCATGAAATATTTAGTCTGTACAGAGTCAAAGAACTACAAAATTTCAGGCTGGACTTGTTTCAGTCTGCTTATCATTTCTTACCTTGGAAGAAGAGGTCTTTAGAGCCTGACAGAAAAAACAAAGCAGTCTACCAGAAAAACAAGTGAAGCGTGAATTGTGATAAGAACAAGGGGAGATCTGTTTATCAGGCAGATGAAAACATAAGTAATTAGCTTATCAACAGACAGAGACTGCTCTATCAAAAGGCAACACGATGCACAGAAGAGCTTTACTGATGGACACATAAGAAACTATTTCAAGGAGATAAAATTTAAACTCAGCTAACAAAAATTTAACGATGCTCTGTCATTAGTAATTCAGATAGCTTTTACAAAATATCCCACCTGCAATATCCAAACTTTCCCAGTCCGTTTTGTTATTCATGTGGCCCTTTGCAGTGAATCCCAGACTGACCGGGGATGCTACTGGTTAATGAAGATCCCATTCAGACTTACTGTGGATGAGAGGTGGCCTTAGGCAGCATGACAAATGTCATTCTGTGATCTTGAAAAGGTCTTTTTTAGTTCAAGAAGAAGCGTGGATGAAGGTCAAAACACAGGTCAGGTTGTAGAAGTTAGAAACTGTCACTCCAGATCCACTGGCATCCTGTGTGACTCTCAATAAAGCATGATCTCTGCGTGTATTCATTTCAAAAGCTGAAATAACGATAATAGTTACTTACTTCAAAAGGCTGCTGTTATGACTAATCACAAAAAGTGTTTATAAAACACTATCAAATTCTCAGGCAGAATACATCAGAGAAATGGAAAGTATTATTTATAATTGCAAAACCTGAAAACATAGGTTGCAAATTCAAGCATTTGAAAGCTGAGAAATGCCAAAATTAAGGTCATCAGTGAAATCTTAGTTTGGCTTCTCTGTTTGCATGAGTTACAAGGTACGCTGTAATTATGGCATGTCATTTGAGGAGAGTATATGGCAGTTGCAAGGCAAAGGCTCTCCTATGAAAATATACATAGAAGGTGACACATATACACAAAGGGGACAGTCTCCCTTGTGGAGATGCGAGTGGCGTTGTCCAAGAACTTAAATAGTTGTGTACCCCAAAGTTTCCTATTGACAAGAAATTAAGTATTTAAAGGTGTGTGATAAAACATGTCTCTGGAAGTATCCATCCTGGCTTATACGCTACACCAATTTACAGCAACACAACATAGTAGTGTTATAGACAGTGATTGGTAGGAGTTTGGCATTCAACTTTCTGTTAGTTTTTTTTTTTTTAATGAACGCCTTCTGGTGTTGCTTTTCCTTTTATTTGATGACGTTTTTGTCATGTCTGTGACATCCCATACTGCTTCTTGCCAATTTCTATAGCTCTTCTTTTGTTCCTCTCCCTTCGTCCCTTTTGATTTCCCTTCCCCTTTTTCCTCTTTTTCCTCTCTTCAGTTCTTCCTCAAACCCCAGTCTTCCTCCTCTCCTTTCCTCACTTCCATTTAATCTCACTGCGTTGTATTACTATCATCTCTGCTAGAGGCCCATTTATGCCCTTCCTCTTCCTCAGCCCAATGCCTTGAGATAAAAAACAATTCCTCCGGCAAGAACAGTGGCAGCAGGTCAGTATCACTTTCATTACAAACTGCACTGTGAACTCGAGGAGAAATCCAAAATAAAAGAGAAAAAGCAACAGATAGCAGAGGACAGGAAGCTTTGTGAATACCACAAAGCTCAATGGATCATCTCCCTGCAACCCTGGCAGTCATGCAGCCTGAATGGCCAGGTAGCAGCCTCTGCAAACTGGAAGGAGGCTGCCCAAAGCTCTACCTCTTCTTCCTCCTTAATAGGATTTCTGTAGGGAATCACTCAGGAGAGAGTTAGGCTCTTATAGAAGAAATACAATTCGAAGTGTGTAGTGAGCAAACTCGGTAAGAAATATTGCAAGGGAAATGAAATTTCAAAGAGATAAATGGGTTAACGATAAACCTCTCACACCTGGGTAAATTTTTCATGTCAGTTAAGCCTGGGATAGGTCTATTAGGTTTCATTGACGTTACAACACTCTACATGTCATTAGAATTGTCCTACAGTACTTGAAATACTATCCCTTGTCCCCACCTCGCTCTCCCTACAGCATGAAATTGTCTGTCTAAAGGACAAGAGTCACATTTGCACGACCCAAATAACGGAATTCAAAGTGTGCTAATGATCCAAGCTGTTGCATTTGGCATTTTGAAAGGGCAATGCTAGGATCTGAGATTATGGGCACAAAGGCAGATTTAAGCAAATCAAATTCTCAGAAATATTCCCATATAGCCCACTAACTTGAATTACAATGTTTCTAGAAGTGACATTTAGCTAACTATAGCATTTGGAGCAAAAGGACATGGCTTCCTAAGACATCTTTTTCTTCAGCTTCCTGAAATGATGTGTATTCCCAAGGCAGAGGGGTAGATCTCACTGTGATAAATGAAGCAGAAACCTCAGTTAAAAAACATCAGATTGTTTCACATAGGATTAAACATTCTTTTTTTTTGTCTCATTGAAGAGTATCAGCTTTTTTTTTTGTAGGCTAAGAAATCACACTAGATCTGAGGTAAAATATTAATTGCATTGGGCCACCCACAGAACTATCCAGGAACAACAACTGCAATTTAGATTCACAACCTGTCTTGCCTCAACTTACTCGAGGCATGCAAGTCACTAGCGAGCATCACAAAGCATATTTACACTTCCAGGCTTATACGTCCTTTGGCCAAGCCCATTGCAGAACACTCCTTCTCTTTTATTCCAAGTATGAGTAAAAGTTCTGTCAATCGTACCACATAAGCCGGATGTGTAGTAATACAGTTTTTGTTGAACTGACTGTACAGACAGGAATTAGTTCATTTGGCTCATTGAGAATCTTGATTGACTTAGATACTGCTGGAGCATTACTACAATAACCTGAGTAAAACATATTGTGATCACTGCTTAAAGTACCTGCAGCTCTACGATGTCTGCAGATAACTCAATCACCCTAGATCTAAATGATATAAAGAGCTCGGTACACCCTGATCTGAAGAGGTGTCCTGTCCCTCTGCCACTATATGTGCAAGAGAGACTGATAGGCAGAGGGACTGAGCCCGATCCTCTTATTTTTCAGAGGGAGGAAATTGAGACAAGGCCCAGCAAAGTCTTCCCTGGAACTTACCCAGTCCATAAACAGTGGCTTTGCACCTAGACACATGTCAACACATCCTGAACCTCATTCTTAAGTGCTCCCATACTCCCACAAAAAAAGCGCCCCAGGCTAGTTGTTCTCAAATGATTTCACTGACAAAACTTCGTCTTCTCTTTTTGCTTCCACCACAAGCAGCAGCAGCAGTGCAAACTCCCCTGGCTATCTGGTCCCAGAAACGTCCTTCTCATCCTGGTGCAGAACTCTCCAAAGGTGACAGGTATGGGACTGCTGTGCCCTAGTGGCTACAACTCTCAGAAAGGGCTTAAGATCAGAAGAACTTTTATCCTCTGGCCTGAGTACAAGAAAAGTGAATGAAGTATAATGCTCTGTGTACTGTGGGGCATAAGCAAACAAGTTCTGAAGTTCATTTGGCCATCTCCATGCTTCAGACTGGGCTTCCCAAGTTACCAGCCACTTGAGAGAAAGCAGGCTCACACTCCCAGGGGAATAGCTGTTCAGTCCTTTTGTCCTTTGCTAAGAATGTCTTTTGGTTAACCTTATCCCCAACTATAATGTCAGTTTGACATATTACTTGCTCTCTTTCAAGTCTCTCCAATGCATCCTCAGAGATTTCTCTCTACCTGATATAGAATTTCACCTTGTTTGGGTTGTTAAACCTGTTACAACTGCTATGAGGTACTCAGGAAGGTGACTGATATTTTCCAAGAGTCTCTAGAGGCAGAACAGTGGCTATAATTAACCATAACTTGTTTTTCCTCCTTCTTCCCCTTTGCTCTCATTCACAGAGCACAATCAACAATGCACATCAAAAGCGGGTGGCCTTCCAGATGAAATTGTTGTCTTTGTTGAAACCATAAACGAAAAATAACCCAAAATGCAG
>NW_009714180.1:60029-63454 GCF_000703405.1 Apaloderma vittatum | reverse complement strand
GAATCAGGCAGATAAAGTTTCAGATAAAAACAAAATATCATTATACTCATGATTTCCTCAACAGAATTGTTTTCTGTTCCCCAAGGAACAGCTGTTTTCAGACTAGATTAGCATCACTCTACTGCTGACCCTTCAGAGTAAAGTTTCAGGGTAGCAGCTTCTCAAGTTCACATGATTTACCATCTGTATTTTTGTTGTTGCCAATCATCTTGAGTGCAAAATAACACTAAGCAAACCACTGATTCCTGTTCGATATTAGTCATGAGAAGGATCTCCAGGCATCCATGTCACTCAGAGAACCACTGAAGAGCAGTGCTGATCTGAGAGCAGTTCACCTTAACTTGGGGAATTCAACACTAATGGGCCATGTTCTTTGTTGCTGTTATATCTCCAAGGACCATCACCTTGTGTCCAGCAGAGGATAACGTCCCAAATACTTGGGGAAAGGGATGAGCTGATTCTAGCTCTCCTGCTTATCTGGCAGGAGCAGGAACCAAGCCATTGTCAAGCAGTATTATTGTAGGAAATGAAGCCCCAATGTAGTCTCTACTCCATGACAGTATCTTGGAAGTTGACTCCACCATAGGAGCCCCACCATCAATCACAACAAGAATGCATCACCATAACAGATAACTTGTTATCAGATTGTAAAGCAATTGCAAGAGCATCTTGATTTTCTGTATCGCTAAGCACAAACACTAAGGCAACTGCAGTGCCAGATAGGGAAGCTGGGTGATTTGTTAGGGCTTTCTGCCTCCCTTTAAAGGATTCTTCTTACAACTGGAGAATGTAGGGGGCACATCCTCCCAGCTCATTCCGGGTGACTGATCTATGCCTCACTTCCATGCTTCATGACAGTTGTCTGAGTGTGAGGTACTTAACAGTGACTTTGTCTCCATCTCTGTCTAACTCCATTATCCTGAACTCTGCAGATACAGCTCACCTGTCAATGGGCTCAGTTTGGATTAGATCCAGGTCCTCAGTCCAGACAGCAAGGTACTTTCACCTACAGAAGGTGAAAGTTGAGTATTCTTCACAGTCTTTTGCCAGTAGTTCCCTGAGAGCTTTTTCAGCTTCTTTTCATCCCCTGCTCTTCTAGATTTTTGCTTCTTGGTCCAGTTTTGCAAGCTGACATCACTGAGGGTGTTTATTTTTGTGCTAACTGCTATGCCTATTGCACCAGCACCACTGTTAAGTATCAACATTGTCTATTCATTGCATTTGATGAGTGATGCCCAGTCTGTTTTCATGGCTACTCTCACCTTCTCCCAGCACTCGGTTGCTCTTCCAGCCAGAGGTGTTTAAAATGTTTAATTGGGGAGACTTTTGGAAATCAAATAGAAGAAGGAACACTGTAGCCAGTAGTGTTAGCTGGCTCTGAGTGTAAGTTACTAGTATGGCAGGAAGTAACTTCCAACAAGACGTTCCTCTGTGCTCTTTCTAAACTTCATTAGCTCTAGCGAAAAAGCTTTTGCAGCCCCTCAGACGGCAGGGTAAGACCTTCTGCTGAAAGGACATGGTGCTGGGTGAGGGCAAAAGAAAAACTCAGTCTCCAGGGACTAGTTTGACTGCTGTCACTCTGTGAGATGGGAACAACTCATAATAAAGCCTTTCTATTTTCATTTTGCACTCCTGAAATTTCTCTCACACCTCCCTTCACACCTGTATCTTGTTTGAGAGATCCACATTCGCCTGGGGAGATAACAGCTCTCCAAGGGCAAGACTGAAAAATGCAATATGTGTAATGCGATGTGGGGAGAGCACTAAAGACTCTTCTTAGGACTATCGGGGCTTTGAGCTTTGTTCTGTTTTAATGTAATGCCACTGAAAGCAATGGGCCTGTGCCCATCAGGGAGTAGTGCCCCAGAAACTTAGGCAAGAGCAGAAAGTCATTAACTAGTATGTTGAAAGTAAATAAAACTGAAAGGTCTTTCAGTTTCCTGACTCCCGCCAAAGAGATCTTGCCCCCTTTATTCAGTATTTTACACTGCAATTGTTAAAATTTGCTAGCCATCTTGTTAAAAACACTAGCTAGCATTTCCACGCAGTTGCTACCACAATTGGGGTATGACATCCCTTACACAGAGGGGCAATAACTTTTGTACTGAGAGAGGGAGAGGAAGACCAGGCAAAAACCACACCCAGAGGAGAAAAAAAAGGGGAACAAAGTGTCAAATACAGAAGGGTGAAGTTGAATCCTGCCCAGCTTCCACCAGAGGAGTAGGAAAGCAGAACTGCCGCTGAGCTACGTGTCATACATAGGGGAAGGAAAGACTACCGACGAGCACAGCAAGAAGACCTGGCCAAGTCCCGAAAAGCCCCACACACGCCGTGTGCCCAGCATCGCCCCCCTCGCAGTGCTGGCCAGCGGAGGTCAATGCCAGCCTATCTGCACATCACTTCACTCGCAAAAGCAATGGGGGTTAACCCGTCTGCCAGCCTGTGTCCCCACACGGTCTGAAAACTGTGAGTTTAATAGACTTTTGACACTCTAGTCCTGATTGTGCTCTTCCTTTCACTGATACTTCCCTAAATATCTCTGTGTGCCATGGTGTGGGGAAACTGGGACCTGTAAAGCACCTGCCCAACCCATTCAATATGGACAATTTATTTTATTATTTTTTTTTTTTATCCATCTTGTAGCCCATGCAATTGGCTTTCCTGAATTACTTGCTATGCATATTGGTCTGAGTTATCATCCACTGACTTTCACCTCTGAAGCATATAAATGATTAGTAGTTTTGTGCTGCACGATTTCTCTGTAATTTTAGAGTATGCCTGGTTAAGCCTTTGGCACTGGGCTGTGCAGCTTTACATCATTAATGCCTTCAGAAAGATGTCAAGCAGAACTGCAGTCTCGACTAACAGGGTGCAGGACAGAAGTAGGTGCTATGTTACCCATCTAGGAGCTCTAGTCCTCAGCCATTCTTTCAGACTATCACCTCTCCTGTCACTTGCTTCCAAAAGTAAAGCAGTCAAATTTTAAACTCTTGTAAGAGTTTTCACGCATTAAATGATAATAAAATACTGCCTGCCTATGACCATATACTTCAGGTCACAGCAACACAGACTGGATTATGCAGTGACAGGAGCAGAGCTCATCTAAGAGAGATGGGGGCACAAAGGGGGTGTGCAGGGAGAGCAAATGGAAGAGCAGGAGAGTGCCTGGGCTTGCTGGGCTCCCAGAAAGTGTCAGGACCAAGTGCCAACAGGGAAGCAATTCAGGAAGAGCACGGCTGTGGTGGGTGATGGCAGGAATTTCTCTATGGGTTGGATGAATTTGCATAACCTTGGTAGAGGCTTGGTGTATTGGTTTGGCCTGGCTGGATTTTGGCGGTGGTGGAGGGGGAGCTGCAGAGTGGCTTCTGCAAGAAGCTGCTAGAAGCTTCCCGAGTTTGATAGAGCCAATGCCAGCCAGCTCCAAA
>NW_009714180.1:55192-59794 GCF_000703405.1 Apaloderma vittatum | reverse complement strand
CCTGCAGCCCATGGTGGCGGTGTAGATGTCCACTGTGGGGCAGAGGACCCCACGCCATGTGGGTGGATGCCTGAAGGGGGCTGTAGCCCATGGGGAGCCAGCATTGGAGCAGGTCGCTGCTGGAACCTGTAGCCCACGGAAACGTGAATGCCCACGCTGGAGCAGGTTGGCTGGTGGGACTTTTGTGACGCTGCGGGGGAATCAGGCTGGAGGAGCTTCCCCTGAAGGACTGCACCTCAGACTCACAAGGGGTGGGTTGCCCCTCATGAGGTGTCTCATGTTGGGCAGTTTGTGATGAATTGCCCTTCGTGGGACGACTCACGGGAAGAGAAAAGAGCGTGAAGCTTGACTCCTGTGAGAGGGACCCTACAATGGCCCTGGGGAAGAGTGAAGAGTCTTCCTCCGGAGTGAAGAAGTGGTGGAACCAACACTGGATGATCTGACTGTAACCTCCATTCCCTGTCCCCCTGCGCCACTTGGGGGGAGGAGGTGGATAAACTGGGATTGATGTGTAGCCCAGGAAGAAGGGAGGGATGGCGGGAAGTGTTTTTCTTTTGCCTTTTCTTATTTCTCACTACTCCTCTCTGATTTGTTCTCTTAATAAATGTAATTAATTTCCCCAAAATCGAGTCTGTTTTGCCTGGGACAGTAAATGAAAGTGATCTCCCTGTCCTTATCTCAAACCTTGAGCCCTTTGAAAGCAATCAGGCTGAAGGAACATAGTAATTCATTGGTAAAGCTTGGAGTTTGAGTTTTGTTGTTTGTTGTCATTATTCTTGTTCGCTTGTTTGTTTATTTTCTGTAGAATAGCCTGTAGATGATAATATTTAAGAATTCTTCACCCATGTCAAATACAGATTTTAGTACAACCAATGTATTTCAGCTAGTTTTTTGGATTTTTTTTTTTTTTGAGTTACTGACACTTCTACAAGCCAGTTAATCTCAACCTACTTCAGATAACTCAGTTCTAAAATGGGCTAAGCCTCCTTCCTCAGATCACGGGACTCTATGTACATGGAGGATGCATGTTCAGGGGCCACTAAGTATTACAGCCTTTGGTGTAGGGCTTCAATATTTGCTTCTTATCGTGATCCCATCACCTGAACTCCACAGTCAGGACAGTACAGGGATGAAAATACCTACAAAGGTCTCACAATACTGCCATCTTGGCAGCCAGCATACTGCTGCTTCCTCATCTGCCCTCGATCAAAGAGAACCAGAAAATTTGGCATGGCAGCTCTGCACTCAAAGGAGGGATCCAGTCACACGTTTCTCACCTCATCTCGATACATGCACATATATAACTCTGCATCTTTCTCTTCTAGTCAAAGTCAAGCAGAGATGTGACACTGGCTAAAATATTTTCTTTTTCAATAACCAAATGCTTTAGCTCCTGTGCCTTTAGCTTTGCAACAGCTTGTAAAGTAAACTGCACTGAGTGCTGGAATCAGCAGTAAAATCCCATCTGATATTTATCTTTTCCATAGGAACAGCTGGGTTAAAAATCTTTGACTAACAAGTTTTTACTGCCATACTAATCACTTTTCTTAATCAAATCAATGAACCATCCAATTCAAATCTGTTTCTCATGAAACAAACATTTCACAAAGATTCAGGTGCAATAAATAACCACCAAACTCAAGAGACATTGAGCTGAAAGGGGTCCCCAGCTCATGGTTCCTGCCTTTCTTGACAGCCAGAGACTTGAACAGAGCAGTCACCCAGCTCAGTGTGAGGGCTGTGACTGCTCCTCACTGTGTTGGGAAGGGCAGATAAACTGCCAGGCCTCTGAAGTGTTTTGTTGTAGCTGAGGGCAGCAGGTGTAGCACCATGGCAGAAGGACTTTTACAGGCTCCAGCTGAAAATTAAACATCCTCTTGTTATTTTGAGGGACATTTAAAATTAAGGTCCCTATGTCTCACACTTAACTGGAATGAGCAGAGCTAGTGGATTGTTTCTGTTGCTTAGAATAAATTTACTCTCTCTACAGGGGAGAACAGAAAAAAATTAAGCCAGATCATGGACAGGCAGATATTCCTGTAGCAAAGTGATTCCCTGTCAGAGAAGAAAACGCTGATCCATGAACTGCTTCGACATAGGGTACCAAACACCCCTGCTATGCTGGAAAGAAAAAGCGTGGTGACACTGCAATAATGTGTGCACTGCGTGGGGACATGGTGACACTGATTTGTGCCTCTGCTCCCTCCCTTCCAAATAACCCTAAGGAAGCTACTAAGCCTTACTGAAATAACCAGAGATTTCCCACACTGTCAGCCTGAAGCACCTCCGAGGGAGGGCAGTAGCACAAAGAGGGCAAGGAGGAATTTGCTACGGCAGTTCTTCTCCCCACACCTGAAGCATCCTGTGGTTTGCAGCCTACTCTCATAAGAAAGCACACAACCTTACTGCCTGAAGAGCCATTGCATAATGGAAAAATAAAAGTGAAGAAAAGCTGAAGACAGTGTCACTAAAACGACACCATTCCAAGAAGGAATGTTATTTAAGGCTTGAGAATGGGCAGTGTCAGGTGGTTGTTTTTTTTTTTTAAAAAAAAGTCTGAGCAGATAAATAAATAAATGCTGTCATGAAGTGACATTTCTGGTCCTTGAAAGCTGTCTCTGCTCTTTGATGGAGCACTGTGGCAGCCTTCTGAGCTGTGATACTTATTCTCCTATTAAAGTCACTTTGGAACCAACCTGACTAAAATATATTAGTGGAGGATCTCGTGTTTGCTTTCCTTTAACTGAGCATTTGAGGATTGACTTTCCTTGCAGAAGCCTCTGAAGATGTCCACATAGGACCGTAGGGGTGATTCCCTAAAAGATACAAAGAATGAAACTTCCTGAGCCCCACAGGATTTCTCAGCAAGAGATTGCTGGCAAGACTGAAGTGTAAAGGATCCCCCTAGCCTTTGACTAAATGAAAACAAACATGCAAACGCTGGGTGCCTTGTGACACAGTTGACATAAACCATCTGGTGACTAGGGCCTGTGTGCTCTTACAGGAGACCACCACACATCCCCATCCCTGCCTCCCCGAGGTACAGCCACACTGAGAAGCCTGCCAAGCGGTGCTAAAAATCTATACCATAACATGGACAGTTCCTAAAGTCCTAGAAACTAATGCTTCATGCATGCCAGGAGGCAAGTACCCTATTTAGGTAAATATGATATTAATCAAAGAATTACTTAGAGGATATTCAGCTTGCTGAGGTGCTGTTACCAAATGTGTAAGGCAAAAAACAGTCTGAGTAATTAACAGATATATGAATAAGCGATTTGCCTGTGGGTGTCTGAATGTTGCTTTGTTCCTTATAGCTTCCTAATGGTTTGTCCAGGTAACCATGATGGATAATCCTGACAAGCTTCCCCTGAATTTTTACAAAACAGCACATCAGTAAGATGTATCGGTAGTACGGATCTCCTGATTTCTTTACCACAAACCGAAGTAAAGGTTTCTCACTTGCTGCAAACATTCCTCAAGCTGAGCAGGTAATGAGCAGGCATGTGAGGGTGAACCTGTGCTCCTCCCAGCATGAAGAAAGAGTTTAATCAGCAAAGAAGGGATGAGGACTTGGGTCTCTCTGGAAGCAGTGCCGTGACTAACAGGATGGTAACAGGCTGCCCTCCAGAAACAACGTGAAGGAGCTATTCTCAGTAAGAAATACATGGGTGTCCTCAAGTGGAGGAATAATCCAAGGGCAAGATAACGGAAAGGCAACTGCATATGGACATTTCACACATGCCTGTGCAGTTCAGGAAAGAGGAACAATTGCTGCTAAGAACTGTTGTTATGCCCTAAAGCAGAAAACGAATTGAACCCATTAGAGTTGTTCATCCTTGTCCCTGGTGGCCACTTCAAAATATCGTGTTTTGTGTTTTGGGTTGTTTTTTTTTTTGTTTAAAAAAGTGTACAGCACTTACAATTGTAAAATTAACCTTCAAAATCAGAATCCAACATAAATGAAGATGCTGTATCAGCAAAAGCCTGAAATGAGAGCTCTGAGAGGTTGTTGTCGTTTACCACTTGAAATTGCCAGCTCTGAAGCCTAACCGGGGGAGTGTGGCGGGTGTGAATGTCAGAAAAATGCAATTTCTCTCTATAGCATTTTTTTTGGTATTTCTAGCTATACAAAGGCTATTTTGTGATCAGCTGATCACAGAATCAGAATCGTATCAGCTGGAAGAGACCTAAAAGATCATAGAGTCCAGCTTTTGTCCCAGCCTTATCAACCTACTAAAAGATTCCCCCCAATGCAACATCCCCCCGTCTCTTAAACACCTCCAGGGACGGTGACTCAACCACCTCCCTGGGCAGTCTGTTCCAATGGCTCACAACCCTCTCAGGAAAGAAATTCTTTCTAATATCCAAATGGAACCTCCTTTGGTGCAGCTTAAGGCCATTTCCCCTCGTCCTATCACTCTCCACTAGGTGAGTACGACTACCCTTCAGGTAGTTGTAGAGAGCAACGAGGTCTCCTCTCAATCTCCTCTTCTCTAGGCTAAACAGCCCCAGATCCCTCAGCTTTTCCTCATACGACTTGTGTTCTAAGCCCTTTACCAGCTTGGCAGCTGACCTCTGGACTGGCTCCCGCACCTCCGT
>NW_009714180.1:0-55089 GCF_000703405.1 Apaloderma vittatum | reverse complement strand
CACAGGCCAGGATGCTGTTGGCCTTCTTGGCCACCCGGGCACACTGCTGGCTCATGTTTAGCTGTTGTCCATCAACACCCCCAGGTCCCTCTCTGCCTGGCAGCTCTTCAGCCACTCCTCCCCAAGCCTGTATCTCTGCTGGGGGTTGTTGTGGCCAAAGTGCAGGACCTGGCATTTGGCCTTGTTGAAACTCAAGTGATTGGCCTTGGCCCAGTGATGCAGCCTATCCAGATCCCTCTGGAGAGCCTGTCTGTTTCATCAAAGGCAGTATTTGGGTTAGTATTACTGCCACCCCCTTTTTGGCTTTGCTGTGAATATGCTATGTTTTTATTTATGTTCAAATACAAAATTACCAAGACTTAAGTTTTCAGAATCTCACAGTACCTGGGCTATGAAATCCAAATTCTGACACATTAATTAGATTTTGAATTTTCTTTTCCCCACAGACACTCAGTAACTTGCAGCTACATTGACCATACAGGGCATGTGATTCACATCACCATCATGCAGGAGTTATTCTTGAGGTATAATTCAGGCGAGGGGAGAAACTGCAGTGTGACAGGAAAGTGAAAAAATGGTAGATAGATTTGGTCTGTGGAAACCTGAGACAGGAACTCAAGTGGCAAACTAGGGAGATAGATAATCCTCTTTCATGCCATTCAAATGGCTACATATGGGGCAGAATTCTCATCATCCCCAGCTTCACTAACACCTGGCTCTTGAGTTGCATAACATACCCCAAAGCAGCAAATGCACACACATCCCACATCTGCCCCTAAGATCCGGTCACTACTTAACACTTCTTTTAAAACAGCTTGAAGCCGAATGTGACTACACAAAAATAAGAAGAGCCTGGAGGAGGATTACTACAGAAACGGGTAATGCCCCATCACTACTGCAGTCTTGGGAACTCAGCTTGCCATCTTTTGATGAAACATAACTTCTGACCCCAGGGTAAACACATTGTAATCTGCCCTAGTGTATCTGTCCTGGAGCATTAATATTTGACATAAATCCTAAAGGAAGCTCTGTTCTTTATTGCTGAATTTTCAGAGGTGGATGGGTAGGAAGGGTTGTGGGTAATATGGAAATAGCACAGGCAGAGAATCCCTTCTGGGAGGCTGATTATTGAAAATCAGCTGCTATTTACAAAGTTAATGCCATTCAGTTCTTGCACCTGCTCAGTCATTCATCTCCCAAGGCAAACCAGCTTTGCTTTGCTGCAAAGTTGGGGAATTTAAGGGAGTTACACCTACAGGTTTTCTCTTTCTCTCCAATGGTTGCAGAGTTCAGCTTATAAAACTCCCACTTGTAGATTTGCAGCCTTTCACCTTCCTTTTCTGTGAATTCTTTTTCTACCTATTTTTATGTACAGGTACTCTTCCAAGTATTTATGTTTCTGATAGTGAATCCAAAGTTCTCTCTTTCGGACTTTTGTGGGACTCCCAGACTGTTCCTGCACCACACAAAATCCCCTTGATTCTGTAATTGTCTGAAAAGCAAGAAACTTGGCTAGCTTCCCAACTTACACTAGTTTTTTTTTTCATATTCTATTCAATCTTTGAGAGAGGCCCCATACCCTACATCCAGGGACATCCTATTCTTTATGTTGTCCCTACAAATGTAAATTCTCTTCCGTCATCCCCAACAAACACACTTTTATAGTAGACGCTACTTTAAATTTTGATTGAAAAAATCACCCAACAAAACAAACCACAAAGGATTATGCAGCTGACCTGTCTTCACACTCTTGCCCTCATCTCCTTTCTCAGTAATGAAGTTCTGCAGTCAAGCCTTAGGCCACCAAGTTGAAAGGAAGGAGGGAGCTGTAGTTCTATGGATGTACCAGCTGTAAGTGAGATTATGGATGTTCAATTTCAGCTCTGACCATCTGAAAAACCTATCAGCAAGTATTAATTAACAAAAAAAAATGAAGACATGGTTTTTACATAGTTCTTTTTTTTCATTTCAATTACTAAGAGAAGAATTCCTATATAACGGAAAATCCATGCTTCCACCTAGCAGTTAAAGTGTTTGCAATACCAACCTGATAGCTGGATTTGCTTCCATGGTGGTGGTGAGGTCATCCATTGTAGAGTATCCATTTACTTGTAGTCACACTTAAATATGAACTGAAATAACTCCCCTCAACTGCTAAAACCTTTTCTTTGATTACAGAAAGACAACAGCATGAAGAAGGCCAAGGTCAAGTAAAGCAGATAAACATATGACTAAGTCAGAGCAGATAGTGACTCACCTGTCTTTAGTGGGAACAGCCTTGTACTAATGCGACTGATTGAGCCAGAGTTGGAGGAATAAAACAGATTAAAGGGAATGACAATGCAAAATTAAAGAGTAATAAAAAGCTCAAAGATACAACCAGAACACTTCATGACCTCTTTTCTGTTTCCATCTGAAGAAACAACAGGTCCTCACACCATCACATGTCAACTCAGACACTGCAAAGGAATTGAGAGGATTATTTCACAATTTTACTGCACAACTGAAAATTAACCTTTTTTTTTTCTTTCATATTTACAAGCCATTTGTTTTGCACACAAAATCTAAACAGCATTTTCCCCCATAAAATTGCCACGTAGAAAATTTACACATGGACTGAAGCATACATGTAAGCTAAGTGGTCTGAGTTAAATGCAAGTTTTCTGGAGGGTTTGGTGCTTGGGAGGTGGAGCAGCAGAAGGAAAGAAGACATGTTTTTCTTTTTTAATTTCCTGAAATGTTCCTCAAGGATCTTTCCCCAACCTGGAGAGTGAAACAAAAGACTTCAGTATTAGTTCAAGGAGAAGGCCAGCCAGTCAGGTAATGCACTGACAGCATGGTGAGTTGAAGATTCAAAACCTTTCAGTGCCACAAGCCTTGTTTCATGCATGGTCCACCCACTTGTTTCATGCATGGTCACAACGTTTGCCTTTTCCCCTGGAGAACGTAGAATCACCTTGGTCATGACAGAAAAGGAAAGAAGTTTGAGTATTGAGAAGAAATCCGAATGAAAAACTGTTCTTGGGCTGCTAGTTCTTGGTGGTTTTGGTTTTTTTTCCCCTTCTTTCTTATAGATTTCTTACTTGCACTTCTAGAAAAACTTCTAGCAAAAGTTGCCCCTTCTCTTGGCAGAGCTGCACACTGATAATACAGTGCAATGAGTTGCACAACTTGACCAAAAATGCCAAGGATAGTATTTTAACCATCACTATGAAGTCCACAGCTTTGTGCTAAAAATGAGTGCTTTCCTGTCTTGTTAGCACAGCCTGTCACACTGCGTATCACGGTCTCTGGAGTCCACAAACCATTCCCCTCCCATGGCTGATCTGCCCACGCATTTTCCATCATATAGGTTGCTGTTTTCACGTTTGTCAGCTAATGTTGAGTATACAGCCTTGTAGCACTTACTGCTTAGTTTCCAGTGGATTTTGACACCTGCAATCTTAAATGAGTAAGGCACTAGCTCTAAAACTAATGCTCGCTGGCCCAGATTTGTCCCATGTTACTTTGGGCAGACGTACATATAAGGCAACTATGTGGGGACCATCAGCACTGCCCCCTTTTCTGCTAGTCAGAGAGTAAAGGGTGATGTAGGACTTGGGTGAACAGAAATGCCCTCTGCGTAAGTCCCAGTTCCTCCACTGATTATCAAAGGAAACTAAGGGGACCAACTGAGACCACCATGGGTCTCAGCTTCCAAGTTGCACATCCTGTCTGGGCTTCCAGCTGGTAATCTGAAAACCTAGGGATTGTAGCACTGCAAGGTATATTTGGTATTTAAATCTCTTTAGTGCTACCTTTCTTCAAGTTTTGGACCCTCTTTTTAGGGTGGTGAAACAGTGTAATGATTCCAACACGATCCATGAGTTTGGAAGGAAAGCGAGTGTTTATAGACTCGTTACTCTAGTTATTTCTTGTCTATTGGGAATCATGCTACTGGGAGATGGCTTTGTGAAAGGCAATTTGAATGAATAGGAAAAGTGAAATCTATGGCCTCAGACATAATGATCTATGTCAAATCTTCTAAAGTCACTATTTCTTCTAGATCCACACATAATCACCGTTGTAATCTCATGCACAGCTACTGACTTGTAGTAATGTGCCAGGTCCTAAGCAAGTTGATCTTGCTTTGGCACGAACAGTACTAAAGGTCTAAGTCTCTCACTCTCTTCTGCCTCAGCAGCCCAAGTATTCGGGTTTTGCTATTTTTTGAATTAGTTCTTGTTGGTTTAACGGAGATGGCAACAGAAAGATGTCTTTTTCAATGTAATGTTACAACCAGACCTTGGCACTGTGGTAGCTGTCTATACTGTCTTTAAAATACCTGCCAACACCTACCCAAGGCTGCTATAAACATGGATGCAGGGTTGCAGCAGATTATGAATGTGGAGAAAAGGTGGTAAACCTGAGAGTTGTCTGGCTGAAGAAGGATCTTGAAATTGAGCCCTACAGAAATGCTAGCAAATTTGTACATTGTAGAAATTCGTGCTAAAACTTACAGCTTAAGTAGGTTACTTATCTTCGTAAACGCTGCTGATTTTAGCCCCACAGGATTGCAAAGAATGTTTTCCTTTCAAACCAGTATTTTTCTGCAAGATATATGTGCATAGTGTACAGAAAAGTTTGAACAATATGAATATGTTAAAAATACAATGTAGCATAGCGATCCCATTCTTCCAGCTTTAAATTGCTGAATTTTCTCTCAGGTGTAGGCTTGAAAATTGAAATTAGAGAAAAACCCTACAGAATAAATTTGTGTAAAGGCCCAGGTGCCATGCCAGAAATGTCGCTTTAGTAATGAACTCACGCAGTGGTCTAGCACAAGTCAGTAGTTTTTCATGTTTACTGGAAGAGACACTGCTAACATAGAAATAAAACCTGTCACAGCACAAAGGAAAGAAAAATACCTGAGGCTACAGGAAAGATTCTCTCTGCACTGAAGTGGTGCTGAGGACATCTCAATGACCCCTCAGTTCTATTCTTCACCCCACACAACGCTGTAATGCTTGCAAATCTGACTGATGCAGAAGAAAGCCATACCAGCTTTAGAAAATAAAGAAGCTTTGCAACCTGTTTATTTCACATATGAACATAGAAATCAAAGCAATAAAAATTATAAAATATTTGGGTCTTGGGTGATCTGATTCAGAGAGTTGTTTTTACTATGTGTAGTTGTTTTTCTCTGTGAAGTGTAATCAGAAAGACGACGGTGTCTCTTTTGTCCACCTTCATGACAAAAGCTGGCAGGTTAACTTGGTGGACACTTTGCCCTGATGAATCTCCATGAACAATAATCCTTGTGGGTCATTACCGAACTCATAATTTATTTTTTTTCTGGATTGCCTTTGCTGTTCTTTGAATAAAACCTAACAGTGAAAAATAAAAGGTGTAAGCTCTCCATGAGCCATTTGAACCTGTATGGCAATATTTGTTGATGCTGTGGACTGAAAGCATCATTTTGTTTATCCACCCTCTCATCAACACAGACAGCAGAATCTTACTGCCCAGCCTGAATACTGAGTATAAAGCCAACTGGATTAACTGAGGGCTAATATAATTAGCAGACACCGGGCAAGGTGTTGAGGGAAAATACATACATCTCTTGTTCTCATTCTGAATCAGTAAACTGCTGAATTCCGTCTCTTCCTAACCCCAAGGGGCCTCTGTCACTCACGGCAAGTATACATCTAAAATGCAGAAAGCTCAGCAAAGTCTATCAGAATAATAGATTTCATACTGAATTCACTATTGCCATCTAAAAAAACTCAAAGCAGACAGCGGTGAGGCTTCTTTCCCGCTGCTGGCGGTTAGTTCTGACTGGATGAAGAGTTCATGGATCAGTCAGCATTGGATAGCTTTTCCTTTTCTTATAGCATCACAGGAGAGCACCACTGGAACAATAGATCCACAGGCAGATCAAAAGAAGAAATTTTACAAACCATGCTAACTCCAGCTTTGCCCCAACCATTGACCTCAGTGCTGACAATTTGAAAAAGGTTGGGTAGCCAGACTCCTACTGTTATAAGAAAAAGAAAAAAAAAAGAGAAGCTTGTGAGCACCAAAGAAGCAATGTGGGAATCCAAAGAATTGGAACAAATTAGACATATTTGTGCTAGTTTAATCTCAGTGGTGACTTTCACGAATTTTACAACCCATTGAATTTACTACAGGTGGGCCATGTTGGGCAGTGTCAGATAAGAAACACCACAGGTCCAGAACAAGCTTAGTTGAACCCACAGATCCTATGATGAGATCTCCTGCAGGACCTCAGAGGGCTTTTGTCTTCCTCATTCCTCTGGAAATTTGGCTACTTTTATGCCCTCCTCCTGCCCAATTACTCACTCCATCTTTTCACTACTTACCTGACAGACTGCTGATAGCCTTTAGAGTGCTCCTAGAGATGGAGCAGACACGCTTGGACAGAGCTGGGATTCATCACTCTTGCATGTTCAGCTTTTGGCATTCCTAGGCTAGGAGTGAGTGCTACAAGGCCTCCAAGTGTGCAATTTCCATCAGCTCCAGAGGAACTCTCCACACAAGAAAAGCCTGTAGAACAGAACTGCAGGCATTCTGCTCGGAAAGCCTGAGAGCACGGGGGATAATTTGTTTTCCTAAATCATATTTTAAATCTATCCTTTGGGGGAAGACAAAAAAAAAAAAGTCTGACTTTCCTTAGAAACAAGGCAGCTATCATACTAGGAAAAGGAAAGCAAAAGTAAAAAGAAGTATCACCGAGCTGCTCCACTCCCTGAGTACCATCCATTCCATGCATAGAAGGAAAGAGGAGTCTGCTAAAAAAAAATCCCCGCAGATGACTGTGCAGAAGCTATGTCCTATTGCATATGTGGCCAAGAGACGGAAAAAAGTTGTATGAGCAAACAACCAGCTCCACCAGCAACTTGAATTTCCAGATCCTCTAACTTCCACATAGAATCATAGAACATGTTGGGCTGGAATGACTGAATTTGCAGCCTTATCAGGAGTCTTGTGATATAATGGTTACTGTTGAAAATTCACACATCCATTGTCTGAGAATTATTTTGCCATAATACTGAAGAACAGGCTTAGCTTAGTTTGAATTATGTGGCCTCGTGTTTGGGGACCTCTTCTCGAATGTATTTGGTGAGAGTGGTGTCTACAAGCCTGATCAGAGAATTACTTCCAGGTCGAAGTATTTCTTTTGGGTTGAAATCTTGTATCTAAGGGCAACAGACCATGGTGCTCCAACACAGCCTTTGCCACCTGTACAGTGACTTATCACAAATCCATGTTGCAGGGGTTTAGGACAGAAACAGTAATTAGCTGGAAGACAGGAAGATGTTCTCATCCTGTGAGGGGAAATTATAGCACAGAATGACCAAAACTATACTAAGCTCTTAGTCTGGGTTTCATACCTTTTGCTTCCTGACACCCTCAATGAGCTAACATTTCCATTGCAGTACCCCTTAACCCGTCTGGACAAATACATTCGCACAAGTAAATATTTGCCTGGCTTTCTAATTCTCAGATTACTTTTTCAACTGATCGTAACAATTCTGCTCCGCAGAGCAAATAAATCCCAAGTAGCCAAGAGGAAAATGTTCCAGCCAACTGACACATAATGTATCTCCTTTCAAAATTCTGAAGGACTTTGAATCTTGTTTTGGGAATGTATAACCACTGATCAGAACAAATTCCTATAAAACCCAGGTATTTCTAAACCCAGATTTGTAAGCATTTCCTGAGCCATAATTTGCTGGCACAGCCAGAAGTTTCTCCAACCTTGATTTTATATTGGGAACCAAAGCAACAGTCTTCAAATAATCCCCAATTCACATTATGAATTATTACCATAAATATGACTTCATTTAGCCACCAGTGCTTCTGAATTTTCAGTACTGCAGTGGAAATACTAGGTTATTGGCTGTCATTGTCTACTAGTGACTTATTCTTTCTAGTCTCACTTAACGAGCTGCAGAAACTCAGCGGCTGCCTTTTCCAAACACTGAAATATTTTTTGAGCTAACAATGATAACATTCTTTTTTTAGCACTCCCACCACATCATGTTATTGTTGAAATTCATAAATAGTGATGCTCACCCCACTAGCTGAGCTTGCTGTGCTCTCCCGTTGCTGCCCTGAAACCTAAGGAACACCCATAAAGTATATGGCAGAGTAGGAAGGAATGTCCTGTGCAATGCCCAGGAGTAACATCTCTGCTGATTTGTCAGGACTCCCAGTGTCGCTGGTCATTAATCTTCCTCAGCCAAAACCAGATGGGGCTATTAGGCAGGCTGGAGTAATGGGGGAAATTGGCAAGATACAGAAGGAAGTATATTATCTTCTGGACAGGATTGCATGTAAAAAAGAGAACATTAAAAAATGTATTTTTCATATTTAAGTGGACAATGTATGATTATATCTACCAGAAAATAACGTGCAATGTGTTTTGTGCAGGGCATTTGTAAAACTATTCAGCTGTGCTAAGGCCTAATTTTCCTCCACAGAGAGAAACAGTAGCTACAATTCTGACAACGTTTTTGTGCTTTTCCTTCTAAGTCGGGGCTTACTTTGCTGCATCAACTACTGCAAATAGCACTACGAAGTGCCTCTGCTTGTTGCAGGAAAATGTACTTTGTGATTTCCATACAAACCACATGAAGCCTATGAAGTAAAAAATCAGTACTTTAGGAATAATCTGAGCATATGTGATATTCTGTCTAACAAAAGCGATGGAATTGCAGGTAGAGCTGCTAATTCCTTTATCTTATGGAGTCCAAGATGATTACAAATGGAAAAACCCCACAAATTACGAAGTGGAACCAGCCTGTTCACATAGGAAACTAGCAAGGCTGGAAGGAATTAATAAAAGTAGGACTTTGGAAAAAAATCTGGTAGATACTAAGGACTGTTTGAGATAAATAAAGACATTTTCTAGGTCTGCCAGGCCAGCAAATGGTAGATGACTTGTAGCCAGAAAATGACAGGATGAAAACTACAGCCACACATTTGAAGGTATATACTGTGACAACAGAAAGAAGTCATAGAAATAGAATGTTACAATAGGGCACTGAATAAGGTCAAGTGCTTTGCCCAAAACTTAAACTTGCAAAGCCTCTTGTGTCAAAAGGAGAAGCATGAAAAAAGAAATTAAGAGGATTAAGGGGCAGGCAGCAAATTGTTATTTGGAATAATAATTCTGTCTCAAATGTGGTGGAATATCAGAAGGTACTGGGAAATATACAGCTCAGGCTCTGGGACTGAAAGTTTGCAGTGACTCATATGTGTCAATGTTTTGGAGCAGGGGGGGAAAACGGAGACACAGAACAAAATGCATCAAGATAAGAGCCCAAATTAGAAGAACAAAACAATTTTCTAAGATTTTATTTTTGATCCCTTGAAAAGGAAAAAGTTGGCATTTAGGAAGGTTAAAAAGGAAAATACAAACCCTCAAAAGCTAGTAGGGTGATACTTGATACAAAAAGTTAAAAATGAAACGACTTTTTTTCCTTTTAAAGAAAGAAGCAGTGGCCCTAAATAAAAAGAAAAGAAAACCTGAAATCCTCAAATTAAAAATAGAAAGGGCTTATAGCTATGGAGTATGATATCCCATTAGATAAACAGAAGTCAAGGACAAGGAAATGCTCATATGACTAAATTTGAAATTGTAGAAGTTACTCGGGCCAAATAGGAAACCTTCAGATAACAGAAATCAAAAACTTTGTAAAGCTGAAAGGAAAGTATGTAACAGCTAAGATGGAGTTTGAGCAAGCTAAAAGGGAAGAGCAAAAAGTAGAAAGTTAAAACTGAAAATACCCATTTGCTCAGCACACCAAAAGCAGAAAACCAGAGATAATCCGCAGGCCACCCCAAACAACAGGCAGAAGAAACAATTAAAGACAATCAGGACATTGCCAAGAATCTAAATGATTTATTTGCATCAGTCTTCACCAGAGAGGGTGCTGGAGTGATATCTAAATGAGAGACTCACACTTTCCAAATATCAAAGATAAGGAGAGGTCATAGACTGAAGACTCAAGAGAGAAGTTGGTGGAACAAATCAATAAATCAAAGGCATTAAGTCCCCAGGTTTATCTGGTATTTCTCGAAGATTTCAGGAGAAAACTGAGAATTAAGTAACAAAGTTGCCAGCAAATACCTACTACAGCAGAGGACTGGAAGACAATCAGTGTTTTAACTGAGTTGGGGATTTTTGTTGTTGTCGGTGGTAGTTTTTTCACAGTGTTGGAGGAGCCCTGGCAGTTAGAGACAGATATGTAATCCTAATTTGCTATCATGTAAATTGGATGAAATGCATTAAAAAAAAACAAGCCTCACACCTCCCAAATTATGAAGAACATGGACAAACATGACATGGCATATACAGGTCAATACAGTGTTTATAAGGGGGGAAAAAAAAAAAGAGGGAGGGCTCTTTGAACGTACAACCAATCTTTGAGCTGGTTACACCAGCCAGCACACCCAAGCCTACCCAGGAGGTGCCATGAGTCTCTGTACAGGCATACAAGTAGCAAATGATTAATACCCTGCTCCCCCATCTGCATCTCATGACCACCGAGGAGAGAATAACGTTCATGTTGATAATGGCACATCCAGACAATGCAGAGGTCAGTGCTACAGGTTATGCTGCTGCAGGGCAATCCAGTCCAACCTTGGGCAACACTGCTAAGCCAAGGAGAAATGCACATCTGGAAACCAAAGTTTTTAATATATATGAATCACAACGGTGGCCACCCTGAAGCTCTGACTGGCGATTTTACGTAGGTACAAACAGTATTAGCCTCTCTTAGGATCAGCTTTTGATCTCTTTCTGCACGTTAGCTGATGAACAGCACTCTGTGCTGCAGGGTTCTTCTCAATATGCACAGTGACCTGGCCCTTAATGGGGAGTAATATGGGACCTGGGGAGTTAAGATTTTGGGGTTTTAAAAATAATTTATCTTAGCCAGGACTGAACACTCATTTCACTTCTTCCCAGTTCTTTACGTAAATCTTTACATAAAGCCATTAAGAACAAAAGAAAAGCTCTTTGAAAAATTACGCACTGAAGCATTCTTATGCAGCCAACACTCCCAGAGGAAAAAGTGAAAATCACACATAGCCTCCTGCCCTTTTTTATTTCTTGTCAAAGATGTCACCTTTTTTGGCTTTTCTTATATATACACAGCATGATGAACTGATATTTGTAGTTTAAATGTCTGGTTAAACCACATGGTTTCCACCGAAACAGAAAGCTCTCACAAAATGTCAGCTTAGAAATAAAACCAAGCTCTAGAGGAATGAGGTGGGAAGGAAAGCAGAAGGTCCAGTGGCTGAAAAACAAAATGGAAAAAAAATGAGTAGGAAGCAATGTGGCTCCATTTCCCAACTCAGGCAGTGGTATTGGTAGGTGTGGTTGTACTGGAATCTGGGGCAGGGAGACAGATGCATTTCTCACTGAGTTGTTTCTGCTTCCTCTATTAACATTGCAACAAAAATTACAAATAGCCCTGCAAGGGGTAGTGCATTAAGCCTCATCTCTTCATCCCATGTAAACACAACATTAATACTGAAGAATAAAGAAAATGGCAAAAAGTCCAGTGTCTTGTTTTCTGCATTTTGCTTGTTAGGTTTCCTGTCCACCCTCCAGCAAACTCCTGTGTGTACCGAAGTCGTGAACGTGACCAGCCCACGTTCAAGCAAACACTCACACTCGGATTCCCAACACATTCTTTTCTCCCCCTCGAATGGGGAGATTATTCCTAACAGTTCTGCTCCTTTTAATTATAAACTCCTTTAACGAAGTAGTTCTGAGACCTTGCAGCAGGCAGCAGGAGAGCATGTTTAGATTCCCTATTGAGGGAAGAAGTCCACTTAAAGCCCAAGGCGCAGTGCCTTCATGGACGGGCGTGCACTGAAATGAGCCTACAAATCAATATCCCCCCGCACAATGTGCCTTATAGGCAAAATCCAATTCTTGCCTAGAAAAGATAAAGTTACAGCCAGGCCCTTTATTTTATGAGACACACACAAACAAGTTGCTCTGGTGAAAACAGACCTTACACTGACAAGTTTCGTTCACTTTCTGGCAGAGCTACTGATCTTCTTTACTGGGCCACCAGAACTGAAGATGGGAAAGAAACACAACCGAGACATTTCCTTGGCAAGGAAAGAAGCGGCTTTTAGGAGTGTGGAAAACAGGGTAGGGTAAAGGGGATTTTCCTGATAAAACAACTAATTTGAGAATAAAAGACCAACCAACATCATGTGTACACCTAAACCAGTAACACACCTTCTCTGGAAGTGCAGTATTGTATAAGTGTCCCCTTCGTTTTCAAGGCTAATTCAGACCTTTGGCTCATCCTGCATTAACAAGGTCCATGTTAACAGGGTGCCTGTGAGAGTTCACAGGCGAAAGTTCCCTTTTAAGAGTAGTGCAGATTTAAAATTCACAGGACAGCGACCCGAAGATCTTCCTTTACAGATAAAAAGCATGTCAAATTATTAAATAGCAACATGAAATCCTATATTCTGAAGGTCTGTCTTTGCTCTGCAGTTAAAGAGAGCGGAGTGCATTCCCAGCCCCTGCCCAGTCCCCACCTCCGGCGGCATGGCGGGCGTGCGGCCGGCCCCTCTTGCTGACACCTCACGAATGCTAAAGCTGAAAGGCTTTAGGGGTAGCTGGGGAAGGGACCAATGAGCATAGTCCGAAGACACGTCACTTCAAATTTCTATTGTTAGAACTGCCGAGTACGATATAAAAACAGAAAGTATTTCTCAGTTCGAAGGCCGGGCCTCAAACGCTGAGCGGCTTCTCCTCCCCGTTTCCCACACACGGGCTTCCTCGTGCTAGCTGTTGTTCTCTGCCGTGAGATATTTGAGGGCTGCGAAACCGTAGTGTCGCGACATGTCCTGCTGGAACTCCTCCTTCAGGGTCTTGAGACAGATGCGGTATTGCTTGTTGGAGCGAAACTTGGTGATGTCGAAGCTGGGGGCGTGCGGCATGTGGATCATGTAGGCGTTGGGCAGCACCGTGAACTCGTACTCCTGGAGGAGAAAGACACCGGCTGTGAGGGTGTTCCCGAGCCCTCAATGCAAAGCATCGTTCCCGTACTTCCACGGTCACACATGCTCCATCACGTAACAGCATAGCGGGGGTGTCGGAAACAACAAACTCACACAGATATGCCAAATAAGCCTTTTTTAAGAAAAAAATGGTTTTTTCTTCGTTTTGTGGAAGACTGACTTTCCCTTTTAAAATGTTTTACTCTGCATTAAGTCAAGTGATGGGGCAACAGTACAAGAGGCATGCCTGAAGCCATGTCTGTGGTACACACTTTGCAGCAGTGTGCTTGCAAGCAACACAGCTGTGACTGCACACAGAGGGAGTCTCAAGTGTCCCTGCAAAAGCATGCTTTTGCCCCTACAATTTATCTTGCTTGGGATGCTGGAATAAGCTATATTTACAAAGGCACACATTGCACTACATATGTTGCTTTGCCTATATACTAAGATACTTACAGTGACCAAACTCTCCAAAACTATTTATAAACCTGAAATTACAGGAGAATATGGTATCTTTTATAGGCGACATGTGAAAATGGACCCGGAAATTCTATATGCTTTGAGAAGGTTTTATACAAATCGTTATCCTTCACAAAGTATGAGATATTGTGCTAACTCCCCCTCTCCTCTAAAACTACTTCACTAATTATCTTTATTTATATCCGACCAAGCTCTTTGACAATTTTTTTTTGTTAAAAAATTACGGTTTATTTAAGTCTCAATTATTCTTGTTAGATTTGTTCAATTTTTACAATTAAATGTATGATCATTAGAGCAAAGCTAGATGACTGATTCTTAGACAAGCTGGAAGGTCACTAGAGTAGGATTTGTAGGATTAGACATTTGCTCCTGCAGGGAACTAGGCAGAAAAGGGATGTGGACTTCAGTATTCTGTAGACAAGCAAGTACTCAAGCTACTAGGACACTACCTCTTTTTTCACATAAAATTTAAAAATATATAACTTGCATGGGGTGCAAATGTCAAAGAAACTTTGAAGACTATATAGGGAAATTTTCTGCTGCCTTCACACAGTTTCTATTTTCAACCATTGCTGTATTCACTCATGAACCATCTCTGCAGAAGACAGTGAGCAGGGAAGGAGTAGCCACACAGCAGGCTGCCTTTAAAAGAAATGATGCACAACCTCCTCTGGTCTGCAAAGTCCAGTCACTTGCAGATTTAGAAGTCTGTGCAGTGACACAGAACATCTCCAGGACAGAGGCAGAGTATTCTGAAAACATTTTGTTAGGGAGGAAGAGCTATGGGAGAGAACACCCTTGTGCACATAAACATGAGTGTTTCACCCATATATCTTTCCTCACCTAAAAAATACGATCAGCCTGGAAAAGACTGAAAACTGCTGCGTTATGATGCCACCAGAAACCAACTGTTGGAGTAACACAGCCCAAAGTGAAGACCAAACAAAATGGAAAGAAATGGGCAGAACGCAAAGTGGATCCATTTCCCAATGCAGGCAGTGGCACTGGTCCACCCAAAGTGTAGCTAAGGCTGCAGCGCTGTCCCAGTGACACCTGCAAAATAGTAGCACGTGCTGGACAGCCAAGCGCAGATGCTGCTGCATGGCTGCTTCTTTCTTATTATGGGAATGCCTGTTCCCTGCCAGACAGTGCTGAAGTGGTAAATCTTTGTGCCAAATTACAATGCTGTCATATGGGAATGAAGGATGGGGCCCTCTGAGCTTCTCTTTGGGGTGACAAATGTACAGCAAGAGCAAAATAACCTGATGCTCACAGGCAGAACTCATTTAGCTGGAAGAACTAACGGGGAACCAAATGCAAAAACAAAGGCTGGCCTGATGGAGTGAAGAGAGCTGATAAACTACAATGTCTCTACGGGACCTTAAAAATAAAGGCTGAAGCTGCACAGGAAGATACATCCCCCTCATACGATCTTTTCTTTGCTCTCTGTTTGCATCTCAAGTCTGTGATCCTGCAGATCAGGGACTACCTATGCTCTCCAGTGTAAACCGTTCATCACAGCAGCACAAACTGTTCATCACGGCAGTGCTTCCATCCTTCCAAAATGCCTTCAGCACATAAAGCCTTCCAAAATCTTACTGGTCTGCTGCTAATAAGCCCCTTTGAAAGATGCTAGGCTGGGGTCCTGGAAGAAGGATTGCTCACAGTCTAGTTCCACAGTCACTGGAAGAGCAGGGAAAGGTTTCCTAACAGCCCATCTCTGCTATAAAGGAAAGTCTGTTGAGAAAGCAATGCACTTGCAGGAACCTCTGTCTCTACATCACACATTATAAATTCTTTAGACGGAGACTGTCATTATGATGTATTTGTGCAACATCACAGCCCAGTGGACATTTGCATCCCCCCAGAATAATACTGGTGATCATCTCCACGCTGTGGGCTGCTCTGAAGGACAGTAGTGGCACAGGCCCTTGGTAAGGACTCTGAACCTGTTCTCTTGACAGATATTGCAGTTGTGAGGAGCAGTGAAATAATCCAACTGAGAAGCTGCTTTGCCTGCTGATAATGAAGCCAGCCAAGCAGCTGGCAGCAACCCGATCCATGGACATCCTGAAGCAGAGGAATGCCATAGGGGCAGGTGGCTGTGTGATCCCACGTCCCCTCCAGGCTGATTTTCTCAGAGAACATGCCAATACCCATGTTTCTACAGATGAAAATAAAACTTCTTTTCAATGTGAGAATGTTTTTAAGGCTGGAAGAGTGAGAAAAACAATCCCCCAGAGCTAGTTCCAACTCATTGGCTATTTAAAATATCTGCACTCTTTTGAACTTTGAAAAATGTTCCCATTTCCCATGTCTGAATCTGTATGCTGGGCAAATGTCTCTGAACAGAAGAGTTAAATTGTGAGTGCTAGATAAGAGCTGTCAGTAAGAACATAAGCCATGTTACCGCGATTAACAAATAATAAATCATTACCCCAGCACTCTCCACAACTGATGGCTAATTGATTAGTGTTTGGAAAGTGCAGTGGAAAATTTAAGTGCTATAGCAGAGCGAAGTATTATTATTAGCGATAAGTGACAAGATCTTTTCTAGTCTGTAATAATTTTTTTCTCAACATAAGAACTTAAAAATTTGTTGGAAATGCCCTTCTGTAAACAGAGGGCAACTGTCTCCCAGCCCAAGGTGACCATGTTATTTTGCAAGCAGAAGTAGAGAACGGCCCTTCCACATACATGCCTATGCGCAAATAACACTGTACCCTACACCTCAGAGACACAATCTCCCAGTAACTTGCTGCATGCCCTGTGCTGCTCTGCTTCACATAAGCTGGTAAGATTTAGCAGAGAACGGTCAGCTATATTCCAGATCCACGGGAGGATACAGATGGCAGAAAAGCGTATTTTTTGGTAAGCATGAAATGATACTAGTTCAAAAACTGGGACTGAAACCAAACTGAAAAAGGAGAAAACAAACCCAAACTAAAAAGAAATGCCATGACCCAGACCCTGCTGATTAGCACAGTAGTTAGCTTCACATCCAAGAACAGCAGGGAGATGCAAACCCTGCCATTTCAGTGAGCAGCAGCACTGAGCACCCGTGGAGCCACGGTCACTGCCAGCCTCTAAGATCTAGGTCGGTGGCAGGGACCTTGGCTGCTCTGAGAGCTCTAGTGCCAGTCCAGGACTGTTGAGCTTTCTCTGCATCCTTACTCCTACATATTCTGCCCAGCAGCTCCACAGCAAATCACAGATCCAAGAGGGAGGTACCCCAAGGATCAAGTACCTGAATCCTCTGGAGTCTGCTCCACAGCCAGAGACTTTGGATATGTAAAGTCCTTGGCTTTGCAAAGATGTCCTGTAAATCCAGGCCAGAAATTGATGATGCTTGCCTTGGATTCTATGTAAGATTGCTCTTTGAATTCTACATTTGCATTTGGGACTCACCAACCTCTGCTTAACTGTAAAACTTTCAGCTACATCTATAGATCCCCTAGTTCGTGATGAGATGGCACAAATTCCACAATGCTCGGGCACACTGTTGGGCAGGAGACAGGCACTGAGGGGATTGTTGTGCCACCATGAAACAACTTTCTAAGGACTGACAAATAAACTCAGAGTCAGTTCTCCTGACAAGGACTAAACTGAGTCTTTCCATCTCAAGAAGCACTCATCTCAAACAGCAGCTCAGTAAGTCCAGGCGAGCACTTTGGTGACGCAAAGCCTTAAGCCTTTCTACAGAACACAGATTTCAATTTAAGAAGCCCTGCTGCCCAGCCCTGGGTGTGAAATGCAGGTGTTGTCTCCTCACCTGTGCATCCAGTTCCATGATGTGAGCTACTTTGTTCCAGCCAAATCCAACAAACCGCCTGTCATACTCCGGGCAGTCCTTCCTCACAACAACGTATGGCTCAAAGTCAGCTTCCCACTCGACGCGGTAAGGGGTGGTGGCTGTTCGCCACTTGGCGAAGTTCGTTGGCGCGTGCCCTTTCGTCCAGACGTGATACCTTAAACAGACAGAAAAGGCACAGACACGGGGAGGCAATTAGACAGAATGCATCTTGGCGAGGCAACAAAACGCTTCTTGTTAGATGAAATGCTCAAAAATAAGGTCATTAGCTTACAGTTCACATTATCATTTTCAGGATAAATGGGAGGCGATTTCTAGGACTATTTCCAGCACAGTTGCCAGAGCCTCGATGTGCTCAATGCTAAAACATATCTAGCTGGTGAAGAATAGTGTGGAAACACTACCTAATGCTAATATGAGAAACAATTACAAGGTACACAGACAGTTCATCTGCACTACAAAGTGCTGTGTCTCATTCCTTGCAACCAAGAGGCTCTGTCAGTGCTCTAAAATCAGTGTGAAATTCCGTAGCTCAGATAAGGTCCCTAAAATTAGCTATTTCTACACCACAATGACATTCATGATCTCTTTATATGCAATTTTATAATTTGTATGAGAGATACCTGCAGCTCTGGATAGATGTTCCATTTTATTAATTACTGTTATTACTATGGCAGGAGCCAAGGTGCATAATTAAATTAATAAGCAAAGTATTACATAAAGGCTTTCTGCTGTACTTTCTGCATTGTGGGGAACACCCATGTGATCCTCAGTAAGGTAATTAATTTGATTTACAGAAAAAGATCTTTTTATACTTTGTTAATCTTGTTTGGGTCACAGCAGGTCTCTTCCAAGCACAGCTTCAATCCACCCTGTTAGTGCCAGGGTCAATGACTCTCTTGCCCACTTACTGTTCTTACACTTTTCCAAAAATCAATGAGACAGGCTCTTTCTGCAGACTCATAGATTAAATAATGAAATGAAGGCATAGCAAGCCATCTGTACTACAATACTCTGAAATGTGTAACAGAAGGGGCAAAACAAACATCCTGCCAGTCTGTAATGCAAGGTACATTGAATTCACAGAGACGACTCATGCTAAAAGTGAAGCATTACATATTTGCAGAATTAGGGCCTGGGGTAATGTTTCAGCCCCCGAAATTCTTGTAACACTACAAGCCATTGCTAAAACCAGCGACATAAAATCACAACCTAGGAGTTTTCACCCAGACTGTATATTTGTAAGGCTTGTAACATGAAAAAGAATCATAGAATCACAGAATGGCCTAGGCTGGAAGGGACCTTAGGGATCATCTAGTCCAACCTGCTTGTTTTTGGCAGGGACGCCACCTCTCAACTAGACCAGGCAACACATGTGGACCGAGCAGGAATCGAACTCGCGACCTCGGTGTGGATCTTTGTTGTCAGCACTGCGCTCAAATCACTGAGCTAACCGGCCCCCAAAAGAGAGGTATTCAGCTTTGCTGACTCTCCTGATTCAGAGGCAGTGCAGGAGGACAGAATTATTAGGATAGCACTAGGGTCCCAAGTAACGCGTCATCCTTTGAAGGCTGTATTTCTAAACTGTAGACAGGTTGCATCACTTTCTGGCTCGGGGACCTGAAAAAACAAAGCCCTTCTGTGTTAATAAAACTGTCAGTGAATTAAATCTCTAGAGATTATTAGAAACCAGTGCCTGATTCACAAAGATGCTTACGATACTTAACGCCCTTTGGAATCATTTCCAAAAAGCCTATCCTTTTTCTTGGTCTCTTTTGGAAATGAGTGGCTAACCTAATAGAGAGATATCTAGGCTGGAAAATACAATCATGATGTGGGATTTAAAATGATATGGGATTGCAGAGGATGTTCTATCTTTTAAAATCCTACCTCCGGCATTTTGAAATTGATTATGATAATAATAATAATGACTACTAAACACTTAGGAAGTGATTTGTATCTTCAAAGCTTCACATAAACTTTGGTTAATTGAGAGGCTCCTGCAGAAAAGCAGTAAAATGCTGCTGTTGTCCTAGTGACACTCTCCCACTGACTTAAATGGGAGGAACAGGACACTAACCACAAAACCTATCCATTTCTTTCCACCCTTTTTGGGGATAACAGTGTAAGCAGCTCAAGTATGACTTCAGTGAGTCAAGAGAGCTGACCTGCAGAGTAAGAAAATAATTGGGAAGGGACAATGAAGGAAAAATACAGAAGTGAACTTGGAGAGACAAAACAAAGCTGATTGTACTAAACAAAATAGTATCAGACGATCTGCTTGACTCTTCAGAGTGGCTGATATGAGTGGAAGTAAAGAGGAAGACAAAAGAGTGGCTAAGGTCATGTCAAAGTGGAAAATGAGTACAGGATGCTCAAATAAGATGAAATAATTAGACTGGAAACAAGAATTTTGAGAGTTCAGGATTATACACATATCTTTACATACAATATATATGGGTCTACATATATAGACACACACATATAATCTGCTGGTCTTGGCCAATTGCTGATCACCATGAGAAATGTACTGCTAAGTAACATACACAAACACTGTTACATGGATGTCTATATAGAAGAAGAATAAAAGACTGAGTCATTTCCAACAGACTTTACTCTCAGTGATGCAGTTACGAATAGTGGTTCACTGTCTGTATTGGTCTTCCATCTCACAGGACAAATGAATAAATCTCATTTTCCTGCTCAGGGCCTTCTCACTCAAGATTTAAAAACACATTGAATTTTAAGGCCACACTCCATCTCACTGATTCCCAGGAGAACTTTGTGAAAATTGTAATAACATAGTTTTCACTATGCTGGCAATTTTCACAAATCCAAACCAAATCATTTGATCTCCATAAAACAATGATTAGTTTCTTTCCCACGGTTCATGGAAAACAACTGGAAAACATCCCCCTATCCCCTCACTTTGGATCAAATGTTTCAACTTACTTCTGTTGCTCATTGCTTTCATTTAAAATAAAATTTCAAAACTACAGCAAACTCTGCTGAAATTAGCAAAGTGAAATCACCATTCTTCTCAGAGTATTCTTCCTTCCTGCCTTGTCCCTCAAAGCTTCCCATTTCAGTGAGAAAGATAATCTGGCAAAGCCTTTCCAGTCTGTTCTCAGATGCTTAAACACTTTGCAATCAATTAATTAACCAGTTGTTGCTGGTCACGTTTTCTCAATTCGATGCATCTTCTACCAGCTGTGATCCTCCTGGTGCCTGAAAGCTGTGTTGGCAGTACATTTGTGGTTCATCAGCTCTTACCCAGGTCGTGAGGCACGGTCACAGCCAGCACCTGTAAACAAAGCCAGCAAGCTGGCACGGAGCAACCCGCTGCCGCCGAGGGTTGAAACCGCAGCACATCTCACCAGGCGCAGATGCTCACGTCTTCCCTTTTCTTCTACCAGTGACTGGGGGATGTAATTGAGAGCTGTTTTGTACTTCTTAGCTGCCCGCAGGTAGAAAAGGTCACCATTTGGAAAAGAGGTGACAAAAGCAATTTCATCGAGGGAAAGATTGTAATCTACCGTGTGGTGTGAGGGGCTGGGATGCTGCAGGCATTCGCAGCAATCACTGTCACAGCAGTCCTCCCTGCTCACTCCCACTCGCTCAGCCTCGAATTGCAGCGTTATTAAAGCACCTTGAAGGTGGAGGTGGAAATTCTCAGCCCAGATCACAGCTGCTTTGTGGCTGTTGATAGATTTGGGCAATGAAATGAGCCACAGCAAATTGGGGAAGCATTTGTAAATTGTGTCCTACATTAGTATGTACACCAGCTAGAGACCGCATGTCCTTCAATTCTTATTTAACCCTGCTCTGGCAAAATTCCCACTGATGTTAAAGACATTTTTGCCCGAGTGAGACTTGAGAAAGGATCTGCAAATCCGGCAGTGTACACACCACACCAACATGCTGTACAGCTTAAAGATGAAAACTGTAGTGGAAGGCCACCGCTGTGCAAGCTGAAAATTTGATTGTTGGTGGCATGTAACATCTGAAAAACCTGAGGGTGTTATTTTCCACTGGAAGGACTTTTTTTCTTTCAACTAGGGAAGAAACAATTATTTTCTATCAACAAATGTGCTGTTAACTTGTATGTCTGTTAAAAAATGATGGGAGAATGAAAGGCACTTGCTCTATCAGTTTCCTTAAGTAATTTTCCAGAAGCAGGCCTGTCTTTCTCACTTGCCTCAAGTTTCTATTTCAAGGCAGTCGCTGGCAGAGGCAGTGTCAGAAATACGCTTTCCAGGCTCACGCAAGCTGTCTGCTATGACATATGCATGCAGCCATGAGAGCAGGGTGGCTACTGCAGCAAGAGAGGTACGTAATACAGGGAATGGATAAAGTATAAGGAAAGCTCTAAAGTAAAGGAAGGATGGGAGAGGTGATATAGAGCTCCCCTGGCCATGGGTAATACCTCTTTCATAGTTTTTATCTCTAGATCTCCAAATACTGTAAAAAGGAGAGGTGAACGTTGTTACCTGCATTTCAGAGCTGGAGAACAGAGATGTAAGAAAGCGAACTGATTCGCCTACCACCTCCCAGCAGGGCAGTAGTGGAGCTGAGAAGAGAACTCAGGTCTCCTAAGCCCCCTCTCTGTGCAACATCATAAAGCCATATATTGTACTCTTCCCATCTCTTCGATGCTTTACAAATGTCTGCTAATCAGACCTTACCACACACACCCAAGAGACAGTTAACCCCTGGTAGCTGCATTTTAAACTGAAGAGTCTGGCAGATAATAGAAGTGACTTGTTCACAGCCACAAAAGGAGTCTGCTTCAGAGAGGAGCTCCCAAATTCAGTGTTCTTCGCTTCTCAACTTCTAGCCAGAGTACACTTTTACGTTTGCATTGAGAAACTCTAGCTATTTAGGCAGCTGTTTCACACTTTAAAAGAGCACATGACAAGCCTGTATTTGTTTTCCAGTTAGTCAGTAAGGAAACAAACCAACAAGCAGAGAGAAATTATTTTTGATCACATGAGGGACACAGTTATCCAGATAGTACTTGGCATCCAAAAAGCAAATTACACGCACATGAATGTAATGGTCGTGCTTGATTCTGTAGTGCAATAAAAAATGATAAAAATAAAACAAATTCAATTTAACAACTGAAGTCCTCCGGCAGAGTACTATAATACTAGATAAAATGCTGAGCTTACAGATGAAATATATCCACATATGATTCTGCTCATTGCCTCTCTATGAAAAGTGAAAAAAATCCAAAAGCTTTCTTAATGGAGCCAGCTAGCTGACGGAGAGAGAGAAAAATCAAATATTCCCAAGAACATAAAAAAAACCTTTAGAGATAATGACCATCAGTTCAACAAAAGTACTTTCCATTACCTGAATGTGAAGAGGGTTCCCATGTCCAACATAGATAGCAGCTCTGCTTTTGACTTGGGGAAGGAGAGGCGGTAGCGTAGGGTCTCAAAAGCAGGTACAATCAGAGCCTTCTTGGTGTTAGCCAAGTCTAGCTGGATCACGGACTTCCTGGCAAAGAGGAACAACAAACAAAAGCAGGAAAATTTTAAACAGAGCAAGTCACTTGGCTTTTCAAAATAAAGTGCAGAGAATGGACTTTCCAGTTTGATACTGTAAGTGTAACTATGGCCCATATTTTTTCCCAGGGGTGCTTCGTATTTTCCTTTACTTTTGATCTGCTGCTCTAGTTCAAAAGGAGCTTGCGTGTTTGATCAGTGCTGCCCTGCATGTCCAGAAGCATAAAGAGTTGAACTAGGACTCTGAGCACAGCTAACTGACCGCCCCCTTTAAGGGAAACATAGCTGAATGTTACTACATTTATTGCCAAGAGCTGTCCAGTCAACGGCAGTTCTAAAAAAATGGGATTTATCCAGGACTCGGTGGGACTTCACAAGATGAGGAGCTGGGAAGTTTAGTTACACCTCAGCCCAGCTATTCTCTGTGCTTTTTACCTCTGCTTTAGAGCTCTGTGCCCCTGCAACATGAGTGTTACCTTAACACTGCTACGGACCAGATGTTTGCTCTCAAGAACCCTGTTGCCATTATGGTTGGTCTTTGTTCAAGACAAGGCATATATCTACTGCAACAGGGCATGGTGCTAATCAGCAAAATTATACGTTAGCAGTATTTTTTTTTGAGTATTGTTAATCATGCACGGTAGTGCCCAGATATCAGAGCTCCTGTGTGACTGGCTCTGGACAGAGGACAAAGAGGCCATCCCGTGCAGAGAAGAGCTGTTCACTGGATGCACCAAGACACCTCGCTTTTTCCCTTCTTTCACTACAAGTTGTTCAGTGCAGACAGTTTCGGTGTGTGAGTGTGTGCATGTGTGCACATATTGCATTTTGCACTGTAAAGCCCTTCTCCAGACAGAGGCCTTAGGATGACTGCCGGAGGAGGGGAACAGCTTAGCAACCTTACACCCTCCTCGCCAGATGTATTTGCTCTATTCTTTCCTAACAAAATAAAAACCAAAGAAAAAGAAAAAGAAGTTATTTTCCACCCCCAAATTGAGTCTTACTATGCTTGTCATTAGAAATAACTCTGTCTCAGGTTTCCTTTCATTATCTTCATATGAGAAATATGCCTCTCTCTCCCTGTCAAAGCCATTCTCCTTAACAGGATTCACTGTTCTGACTTTTATGTTACTGCAACAAGCAATCAAGGACAATGTTGACAAGCAGCAAACTCTCTACAGCCTTATAAGATGAAGGAATTTGGATCACTGTCATAATAACAGAAGAACCAAACAAACCACTTTTCTAGGCCCAGAATACCCAGAATTCATTTACATTGCCATCAGAGAAAAAGAACAAGGCTATTTAATAAAATCTGAATTTTAGAGAACTTACGCTATAGGCCTATTCTATAAAAAGAAATCTTATCAGCACCTTACTGCAAAATTTGCATTGTTTGAAGAACCTCTGCCACATTTCAGTGAACTTTTCACAAACAGCATCTTATTATCATTTGTCGTATTTTCTTCACTATCTTCTCCCACATCGTCACTAATGGCCAAGATATCTGCATGTAAATGACCTCCCAAAATCACTGAGCAGTGCCAGCATTGAATCTTTATGACGCTCTTAATGTTTCTTCCTCTCCACAGCTTCTCTGAGAGGAGGGGACACTAATACATTTTTTCTTCCAGCACCTCAGGCTTCCTGGACTCTGTGCAATCTATCAGCCTTGAGAGGTACAGCTTTGGGGATTCAGTTCTAGGAAGAGGCAGGTAACAGCTGCAGTGATGCTCACCCTTTGGGCTCTGCAAGGAAACAGCAGCTTCCATTTATAACTGTTATTATCTCTTTCTTTGATGGAGAGCTCAAAAGTCCCAGGTAAAAATCAAGGCTTTGCTGTGCCTGGCGCTGTCAAAGTGTAGGACACAATCGTACCCCCAAGAGTTCACAGTCAGAAGCTGAACAAAGCTGAAGTAGGTACAGGTATCAAGCAAAGGTAGTATCAGAGACTGTCAGACACAGCGACAGTGTGGACTAGTGTGGAACGTGACTCATTTTTTAAGATACAGGACACAAGCACAAAAGTGATGTGGATATCAGTAATCTTTTCTGCACACTCCCTGCTCATGTCATCTGTAAATCTAACATTGGTGTCAAAGGCAGAACTGTTGGAAAGAACAGATGACTAGATTCATGAAGAAAATGTTCCCTAAAAAGAGGGAACAAAATGATACAAGAGGCTGAAATCACTTGCACTGGCAAAGGTCAACACGAAAAGTTAGTTAAGTGGAGAGAAGCAGAGGTCTGAAAACAAGATGCTTGTAGTGGATACAGTCAAACACAGAAAACTGGTGGAGGTACTTCAAGAGTGAAACAAAATAGTGGGACAATCTGTGGAGAAATATTTCCAAGACATATGTGAGAATATGAGGTGCACGTTGGAAAAGTCAAAATGGAGAGGTTCACCAAAACTGAGCTGGGAGTTGAGATATGCTCAGTCAAGTGGTCCTGCAGCACTGACCTGCGAGTAGAACAGCCTGCCTTTGATGTGGACTAGATGACACAAAGGACTAATGTAAGGGGAAGAAGGAATCGGTGCTGAGATCCAGGTGTTGAACCGGAGTGCCAAAGCACAACAGAGGCCACATAAACTGTGATAATAGCAGGGAGGACTTGGTAGAGAAAAAAAAACTTTACGTTTTCTTCTGCTAACTTGGCTGGCAGTCTGGTCCTTGGACAATCAACTGAAAATCTAAACTCTTCCTATTGGAAGCAAATCTCTTCTTCCTTTTCCGTGGGGTGACTTTTTGTCCTATTTTGAGTGGAAGTGCCATTTGCTGGTTGACTGGTTTTGTGGTACTTGGAATAGGAAAATTTTCACCGTTGGTGTTGCAGGATATGTGGAATATAATGTAGGGAACATATCTGGTTATTCTGCAAACTAGCACTGAGTAAACTGTTTAATTCCTGCACTATCCTTATGAGTGGTGGTTTTTGGGATTAAATAACATCGATTCAGTATCCCTCTTCCTTTATCTGTCCTTCTTTCCCAAACCCCAATATAAGGATATATGATTTTGTTAATAGCTTTCTCTTTGCTAGTGTTGTCCAGGAAACCGTTTCCCAGGCATCTTTGTGTTCAGACCTGATGTATGTCATTCTGACACAGTGAAGGTTGGGTTAAATTTCTAAATCTACTAATCAACCTTATTTTTTTGCAAGGTTTGTAAGAAACAGATCTTAAACCACAAGAGTCTCCTCACATGTTAAATGAACTCCAGCACATTGATATAAATTTTTTCATTTCCATAGTCCTTTCCAAAAATTAACATAGAATTCTCATCCTCATGGGAGCAGAGAGTAATATCATTCCCATTTCTGGAGAAGCTCAGTCACAAAAAGTTTAGCAATCTAATCCTAGAGCAGTGAATTCAGAAAACAAACAAACAAACAGAGTCCATTAATTCAAATTAGCTTCCACTATCAGGACTCAGTAAGTGGTTACTTCGAGATCAGCGAATACAGCAGTCACAGAGTTTGTGGTAAGAAATGAAGAGCTGTCAGTCCACTGTTAAATTCATTAGAATGTTCCTTCTCTCTGCAAAAGCAATGAATGCACAGCCTAGACATCCCACAAAAAAACCACAAAGGGCACAGCACAGAGTGTGTCTCTTGCTGAGATGCTGAAGAACAACCAGAAATATTTCACAACTCATGCTGCAGGGGAAGGGTATAAAGCCTGCAGATAGAGATTGGATGCCAGGTCCCAACCCATGCTAAGTGTGTCACTGGAAGTGAAGGGTATATTTTACACAAATGTGTCAGGAAAGAACTTTAATGCTAGCTATGACAACTGTAGATAAGCAGCCCTGTCTAATTATTTTATGTTAGAAATTCTGGGATGACCCACACACCTTACCTGAAGGAACCTGAAAGAGCCTTTAACTCTGGGGCAATGACAAGATGACCTCAGTAACTATTGAGGGAAGGTGACAAAAAACTTCCACTCAGCATTGACCATGAAAGTGTCTGAGTTCCGTAAACAGGAAATCTTTAAATGGTATCTTTCTTTCCTTATGCACCTCAGAGAAGAGTAAGGTAGGACAAAAAAGAGCTTTACGGGAGATTAAAAGCATTGAAATGGTTTTACTTAGCAGCTGTGAAAAAGCTCAATTAGCACAAATCTAAGTGCTAGCAACAGACACATAGAGGGACAGGGAACCATCAGCTCTTCCTTCAAAACTGCCTATAACCTTTTACATACAGCAACTTCAAAATGTGTTGAAAATGTTTTTCAAAATTCCTTTCTTTCTGAAAATATATTGTCTGTAGAGACACAATATACAATATATGTAAATCAGTAAACTCGCAGTGAGAGGGACTTGTCAGGCTCATCCTCTACAAAGCAACCTCACTATTTCTGTTTGCTGTTCTGTCTAAGGAAATGAAGATGAAAATGTGTGTACGTGTCTCTAACAATCACTGCCATTGAGACAGATAGCACTAATCAGCTACTTGCAGAGGTGGTAGTAACATTCAATGCAGAAAGATACAGGGTATCCATATTTAAAATAATCTCATTGCACCTCCTTGCTATTTTGCTCAGAAAAATCATTATTTGAAAAAGCAACAAAAGCTTCTAGTCCACACACACACACACACACACAAAATCCAATCCCTTTTTAAAGAGCTAGTAGTAGCAGATTAGCTATTTCAACATTCCCAGGCAACAGCGAATTAGTCAGTTAAGGTGGTATGGACCTCACAAAAGGCTGGTAGAGTAATACAAGGACTCGGATACAACAGCTTTCAGTGAATCTGTTGGGTTTTGGTTTTTGTTTTTTTTAAATAGCACCAATGGGTGGCCTTACTGTGCATTTAATTATATAATACATTATCATCAAAAGAGAATTATTTCTATGGTTGTAGTATCTCAAGTATACTGTGACATATCATTCTGTCTTCCTCCTTTCAGTGCTGGCTCCCACCAGTGCACGGTGAAGCAGCATGGAGGGACAAATTGCTTTTTCAGTACTACATGCCAGTGTCAACAGCTGCTATCCTTACTGTGTCCAGCATCGCTCCGAAGAAATGTAACAGGATGCAACACTAACACAAAAGAACAGAGAAGTTAACAACATCTGTCCCGACAGGTATCTTGAGTCAGCTAATGTGTGCAAGGGAAAGAATTATTTTGGAATCTGTATAGCAAAAGTCAAAAAAGAAATATCCCTAAAAATAAGTAGGAAACAAGCTGGTGTAGTGTGATAAAACGTCAATGATATTATTGAAATCCACTGCCTTAAAAGACATAGAATCACAGAACAGTTCAGGTTTAAAGCTCATCTAGTCCCACCCCCTGCAGTGAGCTGGGACATCTTTGACTAGATCAGGTTGCTCAGAGCCCCGTCCAACGTCCACCGTGACCTTGAATGCTTCCAGGGACAGGGCGTCTACCACCTCTGTGGGCAACCTGTGCCAGTGTTTCTTCCTTATATCTAGTTTAAATCTACCCTCTTTTAGTTTAAAACTGTTACCCTTTGTCCTCTTGCAACAGGCCTTGCTAAAAAACTTGTCCTCATCTTTCTTACAAGCTCCCTTTAAGTATTGAAAGGCCATAACAAGATGCAAGCTGAACAACTCCAACTCTCTTGGCCTTTCTTCACAGGAGAGTGCTCCAGCCCTCTGAACGGTGATTAAATCTACCCTCTTTTAGTTTAAAACTGTTACCCTTTGTCCTCTTGCAACAGGCCTTGCTAAAAAACTTGTCCTCATCTTTCTTACAAGCTCCCTTTAAGTATTGAAAGGCCATAACAAGATGCAAGCTGAACAACTCCAACTCTCTTGGCCTTTAGACTCCAAAACCCTAGGCCTATCGACTGAAAGGGATCATTTACGAACAGACCCTCGCTGGAAGACTTTGATCAACTTTTATGAAATTAGAACTGAGATGAAAAACAAAACTGGTCAGGACTAAGTAAGGACTTGAAATCTTGCTGTCTGCAAGCTGAACAACTCCAACTCTCTTGGCCTTTCTTCACAGGAGAGTGCTCCAGCCCTCTGAACGGTGAGTTTGGCCCTGTACATGGATGCAGAAATTGAAAAAAGCAATTAATTCTCCACTTGAGGGAGAAGTGAGAAGACACTTACTGAGTTGCTAAGCCTGAAATAAAGGAATTCCTCCATAAGTTTACGATACCAGAAAGTATATTCCCCTTTAGACTCCAAAACCCTAGGCCTATCGACTGAAAGGGATCATTTACGAACAGACCCTCGCTGGAAGACTTTGATCAACTTTTATGAAATTAGAACTGAGATGAAAAACAAAACTGGTCAGGACTAAGTAAGGACTTGAAATCTTGCTGTCTGGCCACAGGGTGTCCTCCTTGCTCTATCCTTTGGCCTCAGATGACCAGTCTCTGCAGGGGAAAAAGGTCTTTATTAAAAACCAGCTCAGTTAATAGATCACAGGTCTGTAGTTTGCTCAGCTGAACCTGCTCACATTCATTATGACACAATACACACTGAGACTACTCTTCCCAGTTTCCTTACGCTAATTATTTTGCCTTCACACGTGCTGGCATCGCAGTTGTGTTTTTGAGCTGGTTAAACTATCATTCTCTTTTCAAGATACAGTACTGGATTAAGAGCGTGACACTGGGACAAGTTCGGTAATGCTTTGCATGTTTTTCTGTCACTGAAATTAAGAACTAGGGATGTTTAGCAAAATCATCCGGTTCATATCTCTGCTAATGTGGGATACTCTCATACATTTAGTAATACTTACTCCAGTTCAATTTTCAAACTGATTCTTCTGCTGCTCTGTGGGAATTATTCTGATGGCTGAAGGGCTGACATTGAGACCTGAGTTTTTTCTTTCAGAACCATATTGCTTTACTCCCGGTTATGGCCCCTTCCTCTACACTAAAAATTCTTGTGCCTTGCTGGGCATTGTCACAACTCAAACATCTGTAAGCTGCCTTGTTGTTTTGGGGTTACATGAGAAGGGTAGAGTGTGGAGGGGCTGAAAACGAGGGCGACAGTGGGAATCCCTCCACTGTCCATTTACCTGAGGTACTCGTAGAGTCCATACATGGGCAAGAAGTCAATGTCGGACAGAAACATGTAGGGTGTGCTGATATGCTTCATGGCCACATTCCTTAGCAGATTCACAGGATAGAACTGGCCCTCCTTGTACACGATGTGGTAGCCAACATTGTGGCGGCTCATAAGCACTTCCGATCCCTGGGCATAGCGCAGAAATTGCTGGGCTTCTGCATCAGAAAGATAAAGTGCCAGGCTGATTGGACCTTCCCAGTGTTTGCAGATGGCTTCAAGCATCTGGAGCCTGAAAGAGGAAGGGTGAGAATAAGAAAAGGCTGCCTCTCTCTCTGGGACGTTTTATCCAGGTCCGTCTGATCAAATGCAGATACCTGTCTCTAAGTGAGACAGACAGGTCACTTCATAAGCTGTGGAAAGCAATAAGTATTTCTACAGCACAACTTATCTCGTGTGAGTTGATGTCTGCTTCTGGACAGATGGACTGCGCCCTAGATATTCCTACTTCTCTCTGCTAAATACAAGGGAGCCCAAGACAGCTCTAGCTCAGACACACACATCCACAACTCTGATACCTACCACCAGGTAAAATCAACACCATCCTTTCTGCCTATGGCACTGATGCTGCAGGAAACCCCACGTGGATGGCGGGACTTCATCTGATGGGAGCTTTGAGCAGATGCAGGGATCTGTCCATGTGGATCTACTTGCAGGATAGGGGTCTCGTGATTTAAATGGTGTTTAGTGCTCAATTCACACTTCAGGCCAAGCTGTCCTCACACACTAACATACTACAGTGCTCTTCAACTTGTGGAGGAGAAAAGTGCACAGACCCACAGACCATTTTACCTCCCGTTTAAGAAAACCTTCCCCAAATTTTTCCAAGGCAGTTAGTCAGATCTTATCACTTAAAAGTGATAGGTCAAGGAAATACTGGCTTATACAAACATTTGCATTGACTAGAATAAAGCTCACTGTCAGGGAAAGGGCAAAAGGATGACGCGCCGATAGAAATGGATTTACTATGCGTAGGGAGTAAGGAGAGAAGAAGGGAGAGACGTGGCATTGCTGTGGAATATCAAAAGAACATTTCAGACAAAACCATAATTTCAAGTACTCACTTGTGTATGTTTTAGCAGTATTTCAAATTTCATTAAATAATTTTTAAAACTGGCTATATCAATATTTATTTTTTAAAACTTCAAGCATTTACAATACTATTGATGAAAATGACAACAGAAGATCTATCTCATACACAAACATAAATCAAACTCAGCCTGGTCCAAACCATTTAAGCACTTTGGGCAATTTTTAGTGAACTGCCTAGAGATTAAGATATGCCACCCAAAAATACAGCAAGAAGTGATTACAAAGGCTCTTGAGTTAATACAAAAGGAAATAAACCTCTGCAGCCTAGTCAGATATTCTATTAAAAATTAGCAAGAGTAGACTATGCAGTATTATCTTCTCTCCCTTCCAAATCCAAATTACTAGATTTTTCTTATTAATATTTATCAGAACACAAGAAAAGTTTTTTTGCATCATCATAATCAGAGAAAACAACTTCCCCCTTCTCCTATCTCACTAAGCTTTACAGCAGAAAGAAATTATATACTCATACCAGCAAACACATATTCTGATTTAACATTAATAGCTTTTCCCTGCATTTCTGAATGATTGTGATGACATCCATAATGATATAATAATTTTTTCTTAGATACGAGATATTACCTTTACCAGTCTACACCTGCTACATTATTTTCTTTTTATCTGTTATTGAAACAAAGGTTATTATCAGGCTGAAACATACAGTCGAATTAGAAACACAAATCAATAAAAGATCTAAAAAGTATGTGAAGGCTTTAGGCTTTTGATTGTACAAATAATAAACAGAGAAATATGCCTTTTTCTTCTTTTTTTTTTCCCCCAACATAGTGGAAACCTATTAATCAGGAGTCTCCAGTTCATCAGCACTCAGATTTAGGGCAGCCTTTTAAAAATGGAATACTCACTTAGCAAGAAATGCAGAAAAATGCCTTTCAAGGACTCCACACAGTGGACAAATGGTATATATAACTTATTTAAACAGCACACCTTATAATGCCTGCAAAGCTTTCCATGGTAGTTCAGTAGGAATTGGGTTTTGCTGGTATAAATTTCCAGCTGGACAGTTTAGTGCCCTTCAGAATACTCCATTTTGCTGCATCGCTCTCATTGACAGGCTCCACTTCCACAAGTTTGATACAGGGAGTGATGCTCCATATCCTGCTCTCTGTAGGTTGTTACAATAGTCTCCTTTGACCATAAAATATAGAACTATGAGCTTCTAAGCACAACAAGTTATTTTGGTTTTGTTAGCAGTCTTGAGGAATGCATTTTCATAAGGGCTCTAGAGAAAACAAATGTACTGCTGTACTGTGTAATAATGAGGTCATCATTTAGTTGGTAAATTTTTTAACGGTCTGTTTCTGTCAAGTGAATTTTGCTAGAATTCAATTGTTCTGTGAGATTTTTTGTTTTCACTTTTCTTCTTAAGAATATTCAACCAATTTACATCTAATTCTCACCCAGACTTCAAGCAGTGTAATGCTAATCATGCCTTTTGTTTTCCACATCCCGATCTCACATTTTTGTAACTCCCACTCTAATTTTGGAACCCTACTCTTTAAAAAGGCTGCCTAGCCAAAACACACAGCAATGCACCCATTGCTTGTCCACCAAGGTACTGTCACATCGGTATAAAAGGTGACAATTAACCAATAACGAACACCATTGAATGGATGTATCAAAGCTTCTATCTAAAGACATTAATATCAGCTCTCTTCCATTCCTAAGCCTATAGCACAGGCAAACATAAGCCTATGACGATAGTCATGACAGTTTCATCTCCAAAAGGACTATAATTGGAGACACTGGAAGTTGATTTTTTTGCCTTTACTCATCTCAGATGATCATCTGAAAGAACGATGCGGGAATGTAGCGTGTAGCAGAATGTTTATGTCACCTTACATCTGAGACACTACTCTTATATGTCTGCATCTACGCTGGAGGAGTTTAATAGAAGTGGTTTACAGAAGTTACAAAAAAAATCAGGCAGTAACTGAAAGATGTAGAAGAAAACAAAGCAGCTAAACACTTCTTTGGTATGGTATTATTTATTGATTTTAGCTGAAAGAAAGTATTTCAAACTCAAATCAATAATTTATACCAACACACCAACAAAGTAGGGAAGATTTTTCCTGCACAGTATCAGGAGGGCTGTTCTTCCTGAATAAAAATGTGTGGTTCTGTCTATCAATAAAAACATGTGCCCCAGTGAGGATCCAGAAAGGGAAACAGATGCTCAGACTTTGCATCAGTGCCAGTGAAGCAGCACTGAGCCCCAGCTCATTCTTTTGAATTAAATTCTGGGGGGAAAACATACCATGTGCACACACAAGCTTTACTAATTTACTGTGGCACTCGATCAGGGTTTGGCATAATCTATTTTTTAGTTTTTTACTCAAAGGTTTGTGAACACTTAAGAAATGTTTCCTCAACTAAAAATCAATAGAGCAGACACTGATGTGCACAGCAAATCATAAGACAATGTGCAGGATAGTGCCGAGACACTGGTAAAACAGAACAGTTCTCATTTGTTTGTGTTTATTTTTAAAACAGGCTGAAAATATTTTATTGATCTGAATTCCTCTGACCCTCTTGTAATACTGCTGACCTTCTACTGCTGTAGCAGTGGTGGTACTCATGGGTCATGTTGTATTCTGTACATGCTACACTAAATGAAATATCAGCTTCTGGCTAATATTCAGGTTCTTACCTGTTGTATAATCTGCTCTGATAGCACTAACTACAAAGTTTGGACTAGATTTGACCTGAGAAGCAGTAGAAAAAGGAGAGTGACAATTCAAAACTTCACAAAGCTGGCTGGTCCAGGCTGCACTTACAGAGCCAAAAAATGTCAATTAATTGTAATGATGAGAATCAGAAGGGTGCAGGTGGAATTTGTCACAAAACAGATTTTTTTTCCAAAGGGAAAATACCAGCTAAATTCCACTTTGCATCAGAAAAGGAAGTTGAAAAGCGTTAAAATAGAAATGTTATTTTGAAAATCAACATTTGTATAAAATTGACTCCTCTAAAGAGGAGACTTTTAATTTCACACTAGCACATTAAAAAAAAAAATTTTTATTTTCACCCCCAATTTGAAACTAAAATGTTTTCTCACTATAGGAAATTTTCTGCAAGAAAAATGCCAATGAGAGCAAAACTAATGCTGCCTAACGAAAAAATACTGGGGCAAAAATTTGGCCAGCTGCTTGCCTATGTCTATTACAAACATCTCGTGTTTTTTCACTGTTGCTGCCAACGCCATGAATGAGTAATGCCTGACAATTCTGACAAGTAACAACCCCTGCAGTTCCAGTATTCAGCCTCTCACGAACTTTACCCACGCTCACGTGTGCACTGCAGAGCTGAAGTCCGGACGTTTGTGGGGTGTTTAGGTGTGCTGCTCCTAACTCAAGGAAAGTCTCACACTGTGACATCTAGTTTTCTAAGAAAGTGATTTTTTTTTTCTCTCCCTAAAGCACTACATAGTTGTGTTTCTCTGTAAGAAAATATCCATTGTCTCATGCTTCCAGATGAATAAGAGGTTTTCCCCACCTGTCCATGGAAAGTTGAGCCACCAGTGTCACATCAGTGTTGTCTGAAGCAGGTTCGTACTCGTAATGTAGAAAATACAAATGAGTGCGATGGACAGTGAAACGCTCTCGACGAAATTCGTAGCATAAGTCATCCTCATCCAGCTCAGACAGCTGTTTCTGAAGCTGTAAGGAAAAAGTGGATATAAAGATAATTTCTTTCTAAGTATTTTAGCAAATCAGAGAGAATGAAGAGGTTGGGAAAGTGCAGCATGATGCAATGGGGAGTGGAAGTGGAACATAGAGAGCAGCAGCATTTTCCCAAGTCTTGCTCCTGCAAGCCACTGGACAAGAGATTAGAAGAAAGCACTCGTAAGTAAATTGATATGGCAGACAGATCATTGTATTATGGTCCATATATTGTTTATATTTTCTATATTACATACTTTTGACACCCAGATTAGCCAGTGAACAATCACAAGTTTAATAATCGCCAAGTTTCAAAGTTAATGCTCTGATGTGATGCATAATGTCATTCCTTACTAGAAGCAGTCTTATGAACTACTTGTAGACATAAGAGCTCCAGTAAACAGGACTCAGCAGCAGATTAAGCTTGTACGTGCTGGACTGAGCAATTCCTGATCTGCTGCCTCTGTTGGAGAACAGTAACTGCTGCTAGCAGTTGGGATGAACAGCTGGAAAAGTAACATCTTCAGCTGATCATTACTCCATCTCTTGAGATTTCTATATCTGCAGCAGTTCATTTTTGAAAAAAAACTCAAACTCTTTCAACTGGAGAAGTGCCAGAATTAAGCCTTTACTTTTAATGGGATTTATGCTTCTCGATGCCTAGTTTGAGAAATTCAGAAAATGGCAGAATAGCAGAGAACAGGTATTTTTTTGGCTCCCTTGGAAACAAAGCCCTTTCAAAGTCAAAATGGGCATCTCAAAGCAATCCATTCCTGAGTCACTTAGACATGTAGCTTTAAGAGAAAAAAAGTTTAGCTCTGTAGAAAGAAGGAAGAGAAAAACTGACCAAATGTCTATGCTGCTGACCTACTCCATTTCTGAACTATATTATTTTAAAGACAAACATCTGGCTAGATTATTTAAAATGCTTTCACGTAAAAAGGAAAAATCAGTCATGCCTACTGTAAAATGCACTATAAAATATTATGAGGAAGAAAATTATATATGGTCTTAATACGTCAAATAGAGTTCTGTTTGCATTGCTCTAAAATGTAGGCTATTAATAAAGGTACCATTATTATATTGTATTTCTTATTTCAGCCTAGAAGAAAAATATGATTGCATATTTATCAATGCATAAGAAATATACTAATTTTATAGGAATTTTGCAAGTTTTGATAAAAAACAAAGTGCACTTCAGAACTGTTTAATATAACATTATTAAATTATAGACATTAATTTAGATCTAAAAATACCTTCTTTTTGTCCTGCTTGTCCTGTTCAAAAAGATTTAAAGTAATAGTTTCACCATCTTCAATAAAAAAGATGGAAAATGTAGGTATTTCTTGTTCTAATACTGCATTGAGAAGAAAAGCTGTTGTTCTTGGACATATAAGCACAATGGTTGCCATTAACAATAATGCTTACAGTTGTATGTTTTCCTGTGAAGGCTGATAGAATAATTCCTGATATTTTGCTGTACATCACTCTATAATCTTCTGCTGAATAATGGAAATAACTCCTTTGATTTCAATGAGTTTTGGATCAGGCTCTCATTCTTCTGTGCTATTGTTCTGCACAGATCTTAAAACATCCCTCAAGAGAGACTGTTTTTAGAAAGACGAGAGTCCAAATCTCGACAAATCTTTACTCAGGCAAAACTTCTATTGAAGTCCAGATCCCTTTTGGTGGAATAGAAATCAGGAGTTCTTTAACGTATTTGTGGAGTTTCATTCATTCTGCTTCACAAATCATCTTTCAGCTGAGCCTATAGTTTCCAAATCACATTCAAACAATATTTGAATTAAATCCAATTTGCAAGTAGTCTGTATTAAGGATGGGCCTATCCTGCAATGGTGAAGCAACCACAACTGGAATTCAATAGCGTGTGATTATCCATATGAAAACTCCTCTGCTACTGGAAGCAATGCTGGACATGCACTCTGCATTTAGTCAAGCAAAATCCATAAGCTCACAAACCATCTTACTGAGGCTAATGGTGTGATGTGGACAAATTATCAGGACCAAAAGCTGAGTGCTGCATAGGTTTATGCAGTTTAGGATCTCCCTCTCTCACTTTCTTCGTTCCTCTCATTCATACATACATTCAGGTACCCATGCCCCAGTATCCCATACACATATAAAAGCCGCTTTCTCTTTACTATAAAGAGACATATACATCCTATAAATACATATTGCATATAGCCACATGGCATTTTTTACACACATATTTAAAATGAAGTATGTTAGAAATGACGTTCAAAAGATAGGAAATTGTCTAAGACAGACATATATATCCTTAAAATATTTTTTCTGAGTTACCTCTTACTATTTTTTCAGTTATATGATCATGCAAAATTTCTCCAACAATACAGTCTTATCTACTGCGTGTATATTATGTGGATCCATTACTTACAGACAAAGAACTTACAGCTTGGTTTAAGGCTTGCTCCCACATTATATCATCTTGAAAAGATGGGTTTATAATGGGAATGCTGACAGATCTATGCAAACAGATGCTTACTTAAACACAGTGCACCATTAAAGTAAGGACCTTAGTATCAGCTGGATCTGATAAAAAGACAACATCCCATTATACACCCCTCCATTAAAAACAATATGCTTAATATAGCAAAGAGTTCCCAAAGAGTGACAGTATGTATTCTCATAAGCAAGCTTAGCATAAGATTCACCATTTCTATACGATTTTCAGTGCCAAGGCTACTTGCCACTGAGCATGTGGGAGATGTCACCTCTAGGAAACACTCTCACAGTTGAAAAATGTATTCTTTTCAGAATGCTTGTGGTAGATGTTCTCTGAGGAAATACTGCAGTGGGAAACAAGTGCTTTCACTAGCATCATGGTGTTACTTGATTCAGAAATAAAAATGGCAGCATGATATGCATAATGTCAAAACAGAGAAATACATAAAAAAAAATAAATGCTAAGTTACTTCCCCAGGCAACCAGCTGTGGCAGGTGATCAGACTTCATCTCAGGAAATGTAATCTTCGAAGCTAGGCTGGCCAGAGAGGTGCAGGCAGGCCAGAAAGTATTCAACTCTACCATAAATCCTCATGATTTACCAGATCTGCTTGTCTGCCTAATGCATTTGTATGAGATGAGGTGCTGTTTTCTATTCATGTGATAGATGGTAGACCCATATGATACATGGCACACAACTTACACCTTTCACCAGCAAACTGGTTAGCCTGCTCATAAATCTCCCATCCTGGGGCTGTTCCTAAGGTAAGCAAATTTGTGATTGGCTTTGGCTTTTTAACTGCAATGTCACAGAAGCAATTTACTTCCTACCAAAATCTACAGGATTTCATCTCAGATGAGATCAATCCAAAATCCAGGATCAGAAGTATTTTCTTAGGGATTAACAGTATTTTTTTAAAAAATCAGCAAACGATGTTTTGTGTCTAGAGGCTATTTAGATCTTGGGGAAGGGGATATAAACCCTTATGTGGGCTTCTCTCATCAAATGTTTAAGGTGAGGTGAGAAGACACTAGGCTTAAGTCACTCACTATCATGCCGTCATCACAGGTGCAGCTTAGACGAAAATTTAACTTTCAGATCATCTTTCCTTTTCCCAGGCACATGCAGTTAAGATTCACAGCACAAAATCAACTCAGCCACTGAGATCAAAACTAACATCAGCCCAGGATGAAACTATAATCTGGCTATGAACTGCAGCACTTTCATTTCCTCCTGTGTAGCCGCCCCAGTTCCCACCAGTAGGCAATCTGGATTGCAACATTTAGCACTTTCAAAGCTAGTGAATTAACTGTTGCCTATAGTATGGCATAAACAAAGCAGATGATGATGTAAGGAGGAAAAAGCGTTCAGAGTCTTGTTTGGGATGACCTACATAAAGTACTTCGCCAATGATAAGTAATAAAAGCTGAAGTAATCACACGTCAATTAAACCTTTCTTCCTCTCACACCATAGAATTTTGTACATTTGCTATGGGTCAAACTGAGCCTTCTGTGAAATGAAACTGTGCTAAGGACAAAGAGCAAGCCTACCTAGCAAGAGGGATTTTGCTGCAGCATGTAAAAAGCAGCCAATATTCTTGTGAAATAATGGCTTATCTTGACTGCAAATAATCAACACGATTAAGAACCAGCATGCATAACACCTTAGACAGTTCTGTATGAAGTACAACTTCTCTTGATCTCAGCTACAGATGTGAGAACTTGGTAGTCCTCTGCATCTCCTTTACACAGGTCCCTGGCCAAACCACCTTGGCTGAGTTATTCCCAGATCTCCCTTGCAGTACGTTTTTTTCGCAGGTTTGTCTCCTTACTTTTGTTTCCCCAGATGGTTCCTAGCCCTGTTCCTTCTCGTGTGGCAAGTTCCACAGGCTAAGTCCCAGCCCAGTTTCTAGCTCCACGGTCTTATTCAAGTAGTCTGGCAAATCCCTATACATATACCTATAACTATACCCGTCAGTCCTTTCCTCCTCCTTCTCCAAACACACTCTCTCCACAATCAATGTCTCAATTAACTCTCTCCTTTCTGCCTAGCTTTCTGATCTAGCTTTTATCCCTTTTATATGTGAATCTGGATTTTTTCTGCTCCACACTGTCTGGATATCAGTGAGGGCAATGGATGTCCCTCAGAAGAGGGAACAAATTGCTTCCTGCTCTCAGCCTTACTGTCCAGTCAGAACATGGCATGGAGTATTCAGAAGAAACAGTTACAGAAAATGCTAATCTTTATCCAATCTTGCAGCATGCACCATTCTGCTGTATCACTGGGATGTATATAATCTGGTCAGCTACATCCATGCATGCTCCTAACAAAGAGTCTGCAGAGATCTGAACCTCCTTATAGTCAAAGAAAACTCTACTGACAATGACTTTTCAGCGTTACGATTTGCCTAAATTTTCAACAGGTTGGCAAAATGTTCCTGGCCCAAAAGTGAGTTCCTTCGCTGAGGTATGGAGAATTTCCATGAAGGTCATTGGAACTTGTGCTGCAGGCAAAGTCCCCAAGCTTTTCCACATGTTTCACTTTAAAAAAATGAGGGAAAAAGAAAAAAACCAGGCATACCAGCATGACAAAACCAAATCCCAGTCCACGTGATCCTCCATCTAGCAATATTATAAGCAATTGAAAGTGATATAAGGGCAACTTTCAGGAAACTAACTGGATAGGCTACCAGCTCAACATTTAATAACAATAGCAGTTTTAATAATAGAAACAACCCAGCTGGGGAAGTCAGGATTTCACCTCAAAACTGCAATATACCATCTGTTATTACTAGAGGAAGACTATGCCACAACAAAATAGCAAGTTGAAATCACAGTCCTACAAATGATGCAGTATTCTGAAATTCTGCAGGAGCAAAAGGAACTCAAAGCATCCGTCTGACTGTAAGTTCAGCACCTTGATATCGACTTGGAAGCCCCCTTTGGATGCTGATTTTAGACATTAAAAAAATTGCTAAATTTATTAGTACAGTTTATACTATGTGGTACATTGTGGAATCTCCTGCTCTTCTGGTGCATATTACAAGCTGCCATGCAGCAGTATTAAGAACCTCTGGTTTTGCACAAAAAATTGAGTAAGTATACACCTAAGCAAGTGTTTCAAGGGAGAATTAGTTTTTTTTTACCCTGTTTCTGTCTATTGCTTTATTTGAAAATCTAAAAATAAAAACCTGTAGAGAACTTCTTTGTGTTTTTTGAAAGTCTTCCCTAAGGGAATCTACTGTTCTTTTCCTGAAGTGAGTGAAATCAATGATTAACTCCCCACTGATCTTGCTCTGGGCTTTGGATCAGGATACAAGCTTCACTAATAGGGGACACCCCATTCAACGTTCAGATTTAATGCTTTGGCAAAGGAACCTGGTGAGAAGCTGTCTGCAGGAAAGAAGTTTTATGAGAATGCTAAAAGTTTTGAGTGTATGTGCTAAAATCAGGCTTACAAGATTTATTTCACAGTGTGGCCTCACCAGTGCAGAGTAGAGGGGCAGGAGGATCTCTCTCAACCTACTAGCTACTCCCCTTCTAATACACCCCAGGATGCCATTGGCCTTCTTGGCCACGAGGGCACATTGCTGGCTCATGGCCATCCTGCTGCCCACCAGAACCCCCAGGTCCCTTTTTCCTACACTGCTCTCCAGCCGGTCAGTCCCCAACCTATACTGGCACATGGGGTTATTCTTTCCCAGGTGCTAAATTCTACACTTGCCCTTGTTGAACTTCATAAGATTTCTCCCCGTCCAGCCCTCTAGCCTGTCTAGGTCTCTCTGAATGGCAGCACAGCCTCCAAGTTTTGTGTCGTCAGCAAACTTTCGGACAGTGCTCTCTAATCCCTCGTCCAGGTCATTGATGAATATATTGAAAAGCACTGGCCCCAACACTGACCCCTGAGGGACCCCACTAGACACAGGCCTCCAACTAGACTCTGCCCCATTGACTACAACTCTCTGACTTCTTCCCTTCAACCAATTAGTGACCCACTTCACTACTTGGTTATCCAGACCACGCTGCCTCAGTTTAGCTGTGGGAGATGGTGTCAAACATCTTGCTGATATCCAGACAGGCCACATCCACTGCATGGCCACCATCCATCCACCTGGTTATGTCTTCATAAAAGGCTATCAGGTTGGTCAAACATGACTTCCCCTTGGCAAAGCCATGCTGACTGCTCCTAATGACTCTCTTATCCTTGATATGCCCAGAGACAGTGCCAAGGATAAGATGTTCCATCACCTTTCCAGGGATGGAGGTGAGGCTGACTGGTCTGTTGTTACCCGAGTTGTCTTTCCTGCCCTTCTTATACAGTAGAGTGACATTCACTTTCCTCCAGCCTTCAGGCACCTCACCTGTTCCCCACGACTTACCAAAGATGGTCCTTTGGAATAAAACACTGGACATAAATATTAAAAGCCAACAGTAAATATTCCAGCTCAACATTACTGTGAGCTTCACCTTTGTGCATTTCCCAAAATTCTTCTGCATCAAATCAAAAGAATAAAGGAGTCAGAAGGGCGAACTAGCATGGAGTAAGCAGGATGGAGTGACTAAGGACATGCTCCAAAGGCCACTTGAGTCAATTGTTGTGTTTACAGGAAGATTTGGTTTCTATTCTGAATTCCCCATCCAGACTCTGCACAATAGGTAAAGGGGTAATTGTAATATCAATTTGCAGAGAAGAATCTGCTCTGTGTAGTCTCATTTTAGCACATACTGAATAAAGGGGACTTACAGTAAAGCTCCATGGCAAGGAGCATGTGGTGGGCTCCTGTCCACAGCCTGTCTCTGCCACACACAGTGTCTTTCAGCTTGAATATTTCAAGGAAATGGCGAAATATGCATGTTCACATAGACCTATGCAATAAGCATTTTTACATAAACAGAAACATTACCTGTCTCTATTTTTTGGCCTCCAATATTTTCCATTATTCCCATTTGTAATGCTTTGCAACCTGGTAACAGTGCTGTTTGGTGCAGCTGAACACCAACAGCTGACTAGATCAGGACTATGCAGTATAAGATGCAAAGACTGCCTTTAGGCCTCTTAAAATTCAGTCTGTAGTATTATACTTCCTTAGCAAACATTAAAAAAAAAGTACTAATCCTTCTGCATGCATATAGATATATATGTTTAAGCATAGATATATATACACACACATATAGAGGAAGAGTGAGAGAGATAAATGTACTGTCTGATTACCTTTTAAACTAATGCCCCTTTACACCTCTTTGACACTCTAAAGAGTTCTTAAAAGGGAAGGCACATAATTTACATTCATTTTGAGGCCATCTCAGTGCTGATGAGAAGTGTAAAGGGGCCTTGGAGTAACAGAACCAGCCCAATGGTACCCACTGCCATGCTTCTTTTTTGCGTTTTACAGATATTTGCATTACAAATGAGATTCCTTAATTACAGGTTGCATTCTAAATAAAACATCATTACAGATATTAAACTGTAGAGAAGCAGTGGCTGGCATACTGGGACAAGACCTTAAGGACAGATTCTGATACAGCCAGACTGTGAGTGACAGACTCACACCAAGCCACTGCTTCTTCCACAGTAGGGCTTGGTGTAGTTAGTGCTTAAGTAGTTCTCTCCATTTATACAACCAGCAGAGATACATTTTTTCTGCTAGCCCACAGTGCAGAGAAGCACAGGTGAATGAGCACCTTTTACCCATATACAATGCCTAGCATAATAAAGCCCAATTGTGTTTTGGAGCTGCTAGTCTCAGAGAAGAAAGGAAAAATAATAGGTATTAAGATAAATCAAAAAGCAATTCCTACTTTATACATAGTTGAACTCACAGAAAATACAGCCTTTTATACAACGTATATGCTTAGGAATCCTAGTGGAATTGCATGGCTGCATCTTATCAGAGTAAAGGTCCATCTAGTCCAGCATCCCATCTCCAGCTGCGAGCCTGGCGGGGAGGGTAAAAGCAGGGTGAGCGTACAGCGATGCTTTGTCAGAACACTCCTCTAGTCCTGAACTTGTGGTTCAAGGACCTTCTGCACTGAAGCTTAACACCTCCCGATTGATTTTCTTTCCATGAAGAGTCACTTTTGAGCATATGTATATTTTTAGCAACATTACCTCCTGCTCAAAGCTTCATTACATTGTGGGTGAAATACGCATCTTTGTTTCAAATCTGCTACCTGCTATTTCCACTTCATGCCCCCTACTTCTTGTACAGGGAGGAATGACAAACAGTGGTTCCTTGCTCACCTTACAAGACGCTCTGCTGCTGAAGATTACCCTGCAACAGATCACGGGAATGTACTGTATTTTAATAGGACACCTGTGACACTGTGTGTGCTACAGCAGAGAGAGTGGGACAAAGAGTGGTTTTCATGATAATCTTATTCTTAGGGTCTTGTAACTTCAAAGCTGAAACTTGCTTTTTGTATTCTACAATAAAAAGGACATAGTCGAGTTTAGAGGGGAGCTTACATCAAGGGTAATTAATAAGAAACAATGTCTTCTCCTAAGTGACTACTCTTAAGCTGTGTGAAGCTAGATTTTTTTCTATGTCTCATTTTTTTTTGTTAGAAGGCTGTAAACTTTGTGGTGTCTCTTGGCAAGTTAGGACTTATGTATTTTTGTATGTCTAGCTCATTCTTTTCCAGTATCTCTCTCTTTTTTCTTCTTTTATTTTTTATAAATGGAAGAATGAGTTACATTTCTTTTTCAGACACAAGCCATATCATATACCATATTGCGTTCTACTTGTCTTGAATAAGAAACAGGCTTGAACAGTTAGTCATTTCCAGTGTCTGTCAACTAGATACAAGCTCAGTAAAATGAGCCATTTTAAACTTTCAGGACTGCCATTTTCAGCACAAGAACTTGCATTCAGCATGCGCTACTCCCCAGCAACTTGCTGTTGGGAATAAATCTGTTTATTAAGGATTTACAGAACTCTGGAAAATACAGCAACAAGACTGTGACCTTATTTATACTCTTCGAACCAACACAACATACTGTGAATTTAGTATAATTTTAACCTGCACTCTTACCATGTGATGAGGGTGCGTTTTGTTCCACTGTCTTTTTTTTTTAAATTAATGTGTTACTCTCCCTTTCCTGTCCTAACCTCTATACTCTTTCTATTGTGTCTTGATGTCTCTGATCATCTTTTATCACATTCAGTTCACTTGATTGTCTAAAAGCTTCTCACTGTGGCAGCAGGTTTTCTTTCTCTAAGTGTTTTTGCTCTCACTGCTTGCTCCCTCCCTGCCCTCCCAGCTTCAGTGTCTCTCAGTTAAAGTTTGTCTCCAGTTTCTCAGCGTTCTCCACTCCTTTCAGACAACAGTAGGATGGTCAACTAAGTACATGGGAAGCCATTCCTTGGGCTAAAATGTATCTACCCAATCTCATTGCTATAGTTAAAACACTGGGAATGGCATCTCCTGTGGTCATTTTATCCACAGACTAAATGGAAATGCTACAAGCCTCAATGATGCTATTGATTGCCAGTTACCTCTTAACTGCTAATGTGTACATGATACTGGCTTTGCTTTATTGATTTTTATATCACATTGTATATTTTAGAAATACTTCTTTCTCCCCTGAAGATATGATAAAATGTTACAGGTTGCTTTTAATTCCCTTTCATACTACGTACCCAAAACGGACAGTTGGTCTAGAAATCTCCAGAGACTGTACTATACACAAAGGATTCATATACATCTGTGTATAAACATCTCAGTTAAGTTTTTTACATTGGAGTTACATGTGCTAAGGCATATACACACATAAGAACATCTGTATGTAAACATCCTTGATTTCAACATTTTTGAAGGATCTTCTTTGAAAGGTTCTCACCGCAAATTTTATGCACATACAGATAAATGCTGCTGGTTAGGGGCAGTGCAGGAAAAATCTGCAGTCTCACAGCCTCTGTGTACCTTGAAGTATTAACTCATTCTATAGCTTGCAGCACAGTAAAAACTCATAGACCTAAATCCAGCAGTCTTGATATTTTCATTTCTTTTTTCATTAGTTGTGCATTAGTATCTAACAGACAAAACTGACATCTCTGTATGCTGAACAAACACATAGCAAGAAACAAGCCCTTCCCTTGGCAAATTTTAGGTCTAAGGGTGAGACTTGCAAAATTGTATATTGGAATTAAAAACCTAAATCCTTATTTTCAGTTTGTGATGCTACCTTTGCTGAGGATTTTTAAAAGGCAAAGTAGACAAAAAAAAGCACAACAAAACCCAAGGGAAAAGCAGTTTTACAGGCGAGGAACTGAGGCACAGAGACATTACATGATTTGCCCAGCATCACTTCTGGAACCGGAGCACTGATCTCAATTCTCCTGAGGCCCTCTGCACCGCACTACCCGCTCTCCAAGTCCTCACATAGCCTGTGCCTTGTATAAACCACCCTTTAAATTTAAAGCCCTGGACATCCCACTTACATTTTCACTGTTAACGTCTGCCTCACTGGGGCAGCCAAAGAGTTCCCGTCTCAGCAAATTACCATCATATTCCAGGAATGTCAGGTAGAGGTTGCGGAAAAACTCCACGTGCTTGTTTTTCACTCGCAGCTTCTTTGGTGAGTTCCAGTGAATCACCTCAGAGGGGGAAAAAAAAAGAGAAAACACATCCTGCTGTCAGAATACAGATCTGCTTTATCTGTTCTTTTTATGTGTGTTCAGTTTGCTGCCCTCTTCAAAACAAAAAAAAACGACCCCAAAACTACACAGACTTCCTTCTCTCTTTTCATCAGGAAAGCTTTGCCACCTCTTTCACAAGTAACCGCATACTCTACAGGTGACGCGCTTTGAAACTCCTCCACTGGATTACCTGCATATTTGAGTTACGGTGCTGCTCTAGTTTCTGATGTAGCACCTTATAAATGCTGCCACAACTCTAATTATGGACCTGATAGATTATGGACTTTGTTGAAGAAGGTGGAAGGATGAGGGACACACAGATGTAGGTATTAAACATTAATCTCAGATTTCCACATGACTGTTTCAGCTAATGAAACGGATTCACTGCTTCAGGCCAGGCAGACTCCTCTCTGGCTCAATACTGAGAAGAAAAAGCTTGAAATTAATTCCTATACCTGTTTACACCCTTCAAAAAAGGAATGAACATAATCCGACTTCCTTTTTGCCACTGCTTCATTTAAACAAGACTGATCTGGGGAACAAGTAAGACTCCATTTAAACAAGACTGCCTTATACAATATAGCGATGTAGTGCAATGCTTCACTCTTTGAATTCCAGTTTCTATCAGGTATTTAGCCTCTGCTAATTGGAGATAACTCTCATGCTGGCTCAGATTTAACTGTAATGCTGACCAGATTCTCATCTACATCATGGCAACTTTGCACCGCTGCAAGTATGAATGAGAATGGGGCCCCAAAGAAAAACTAAGAGGGAGCCAAAAGTGGCTTGCAGGAATGATTTCATTTATAGAGGCTATCTTTTAGGCAGAAGGAAAAAAACACATGAAATGCTTTGTATCAGTTTTATTATTTTGTAAAGAGATTTTTAAAAAAATAACTCCCTTGGAAATATTTCCAGGCTAGGATTTCTGGAGGTTCTCTGAATCCATTAAGTTAATTGCGTTAAGGCACTGTGTCACTCACACGCAGCCACAGAACTGCAGCGCCAGCTGCCAAACTGGTCGCTTTGCTCTGAACGTTGCATTTGTGGGAGGGAACGTGCGGAGCCCAAGTGCAGCACGTACAACAGATGGAGCTCAGAGCAGATGAGCATAGTTTGCTTGGTGTCACTGCTGAGGCTACTAGGATGTCAGAAAACTATACATACAGTTACAGAAAAGCAATTGCAGGTAAAAAAGATCATTTCAGAAATTGGCAAATTACTTTTCCCACTTACAGGAACACTTTAAATCAAGATCATGATGCGTTTACACACTGTATAAATCCGTGAAATTATTTGGACAAAAGTACTTGCTATAGATACTTTTACCAGGTGATGCTACATCCTTTGCTGGTCTTACATTTCTATTTATATTCAGAAGTGTAGCTTAATTGTGCAATAACATGTTGCTGTAATGTCTGCTGAAAACAGAGACCACCACAGAAACAAAAAGCAGCATTAGGTAGGCCAGGACATAAACTTAAGAAAACACATTTCTTCCACTGAAAAATGGTTCTTTAAAATTCCCTTTCTTTGAAAAGAACTTGACATATTTCATCCATTGCATATAACTGCAGCAAAATGTATTAAAAGCATGCAAAAAAAAAATCTTAACAACTGAATTCTACCTCAGGGAAACAGGCACATTAAGGAAACTAGTACTAGTGCGCATTTTTACAAGCAGGCATAGAATGGAAACTGTCTGCTGGTGACTTACATTTAAAATTTAAGAGTGGATCAAAGAAAGCTGAGAAGCTGGCAAATGGGACAAAGAAATAAGTGCTAAGAAAAATCTTCTGTGTGTTTTCTCTGTACTGCCCCTACACTTCACATGAGTTTCCTTTTGGATGTCTTCACAACCATCCAACCTCCCTACTGAGCGCTCTGACCTGGGGTCCCTGGGGACCATGAGCACACAAATGGCTAATGATGATAAACTCATCAACCGTTGCAGGACAGGCTCTCTCCAGTGCTGCAGGAATTTCCCATTAACATACACTATGTCACAGCACAGCCAAGTACTGGTGTTGATGCCTCTACCTAGTTGTGGGCGGGCTGGTGTCAAAGCCAGCTGTCAGCACAGAGGCTCTTTGCTGCCATGCTTCAAAATCTGTTGTGCATGTAAAAGCTGCTAAGTGTCAAGGGCCTAGCTGGTGGTTCAGATGTGATCACAGTTGAAATGTGTCAGGATGTTGCATGCATACACATGTCAGGGGAGCCTGGAGTGAATTGAAGAAAGCTGAATGGAGCTGATGACTATCCAGAAAAGGTGATTTTTTAATGAAGAAAGACAGCACACACCAACACGGCTAAAGAACGCCAAGGAACTATGCAACCATCTGGATGACCTGTGGTAAGCAAGCCACAAAACAGGTCCAGCCAAAAAGGAGGCTGCTCCTCAGATGTAATATGATTAGATAAATACTACGCGATACATGAAAGAATAAAAAAAAGAACAGCAGGTTTCAAAAAACAACAAGACTCCTAACCACTGACACACAACACTACACCCAAATGCCATGTCCTTTTTTCGCTGCCAAAAAATTGACAAATTGACCTTAGGTTGTGACTGTAGCTGCCTGATTCGGTCTATTGAATCATCAGCTGCAGCAGGAGTTGAACAGGCCAAGATATCCTTGAGTAGCCTGTCAGGGGCATCAGTCAGGTACACACTGAAGACCATGGACTGCACAGGTAAAGCTGTGGCCATTACATTAGAAACTATACTGTGAGCAACATGGAACTGATTAGAGAAAAAAAAAAAGAAAATTCAGTTGGAAAGAGACTACAAGGAAATCAGAAGAAAAAAAATCAAATGAAACTTAAGAGTCCACTTTATTTGCAGACTGAGTAAGTGTTATGTCAACATTAAAAAGAGAAAGTGAATTTAGAAATTAACTACATCATTCCCTTTCCAAGAGTGAATAGCACCTCAATACTGTGCTTATTTCTTGTTCTGTTTTCCCTCCTAGTTTCTAAGCTATTCCAAAGCTCTGTTGGCTTACAGAGGAAGCTGAAGCTAGAACATACAAAATTCCAGGGCCATTATCAGGAACACTGCTAACCTTCAAGTTGTCCTATGGATCCTTTCCACAGCTGATCAAGGCCTCCTGAGAACTAAGAAAAATACTCTCCTTAATCTTCATTTAGCAATTTAAGTACTGAAAGATCAGAACTTAAAACTCCACATCTATTTAACACTTGATTAGTTGTCATTAAGCTACTTGGCACTATCTAAATTTCTGTTAATACCAACCTAGTTAATTGGCAACCGTTACCACTCACTGATTACACCCAGCCAGCCTCCTAGAACACTTCCATACACTTGTGACCTAGTGAAACGGGGTAACTCTGCCAATAGTTCCCATTTATTCTGACTCAAAGCACTCACACGATGGCATAGTTGGAGCCTTGCAAGCTGGCAAAGAAATCTGAGATGGAAGGTAACAGGATGTTACGTGCTGGTGGAGTGTAGAAGAGAGCTCTAAGGTGAGTTATCTGCATGGAAATACACTGAAATAAAAAAAATCTCAGCAAACCTCCTTAAGTTACCAGCTGCATTGTTCTCTCTGGGGAGATTAAATATCTCAGATCTGATGTTCAAATCACTAAACCATAAGCTTCAATGCAGCATTATTTCTATAGGTACCTTCATCCATTTTTCCCCTGAAGCATCTCCTCCTCCCAAGAGAAGTATTTGGCCAAACATTTCCTTAACCACAATCTCTTGCATATTTTACCCAAAGACACTTCTTGATAATTTCTCACTCTGCTTCAGCCCCTACAAAATCAAAAGAACACAGGATATCCTGTATAGATATATATTTACTTTCCAGGCTGAAGAGGTAAAAAGTAAGAATAAATTAATCTTAAATTTAAGCCTAAAGAAGTTTAATTTTGCACTGAAGAGATATTCTTAATTAAGCCCATGAGCACTTCACAATTTAAGTAAATACTTAAAAGTAGTATTTTGTGGAAGTGGAGCTTTCCTGCTTAAAAACTAGACTCCTTGTTTAGGCAAGCAGACAGTTCCCACTAAAATCGACAGGAGTTAAACATTCAGCAAATCTGCAAAGTAAAGCCACCTATATATGCCACTTTAAGGCTATTTCAAAAGGCTTTTTTTCAGGCATATGTCACTGTAAAGTTTAAATATGCCCCAAGTCACACTGCAAACAAGCCCCACATGTGTAACAATTACATTGATTACAGATGTCTGGAAATTTCATTTTAAACTGTGTTTTATCAGAAATGAATGGTTTAATAAAAGAACTGATTTCCTCAGAAAGCAGCAAATACTTCATAAAAATGTAAGCAGGGATGTTTCATAGCAATATGTCTGAACTACATAAATGGAAGAGACTCACGTCGGAGTAGCCAGCAATTTTAAGGTACAGGCACCACTTTTGGATGTAAAATTCAAATCCCTGTCCTGCCTGATTTGGTGCCCATGGTCCCAGGGTTTACGTTACTCCCCAGATTACTGCCTGTGCTGTACGGCAATAAGCTGATAGACTGCCCCTGTCTTGTACTGCTCAAGGCTCTCATTTTTTTTCTGAAAAGAATTTGCAGCTCTCCCTTCAACTCCTGTACCAATGTTTAACGAGAGACCTCTTGCCTGCAAAAACACCCCTAAAAACTCCTCTATAATACCACAGTGCTCCTTTTTTGGGAGAAGAGGAGCACCTCACTGACTCTGATGTTCATTCAAGGGAGGGGTATGTTTAACGCTCTTGAGTCCTTACTCCTCTCAGTGTAGCTCTTCCTCAGTTGGCATTAAAAGGTGTGAGGTGGCAGCGTGCCAGAACTGTTTCAGATCAGTGCCGAGGGGCTTGGATGGCACAGGGTGGCTCAGGGACTGGGACAGAAAGAGGTGCAACAGGCTATGTTTGAGGCAGACCCGAAATGATGCATTTGAGTTATGGATAAGAAGCTATTTCCATTTTTGTAAGCAAGCTCACAAAGTCGTCCTGGTGTGGTGGACAGTCTCAGGGAGGACACGGTGAATAACATAACACAAATTCAAAATGGAGAATTTATGAGGTTATTTATCCACCTGCTAATTTAGTATAAGCTGCGCTCAAAACCAGCTTGAAAAGCCATCAACAGGTTTTAAAGCATTTTCCTATTTTGGGGGGTGGGGGGTAATTACAGTGATTTGATACATTCCCATCAAAGAGTCCATTATCTGATTTTTGTGATTGTGAATTACCAGATTTTCTGCTTGTAAATAGCAACTGTATCCTTGACAACCAGACTTCTCTTCATGACAGACTCGTTCAATGAGGTCATGATTCCTTGTTACAGGCATTGCAACTGATTACCTTCTTTCACACGATTTTTCTTGCCATTTGGTTTCTGTCAAATCATAGTAATGGAGATTTTCTTGCAGACAGGACCAAACTATTAAGCAAAAAGGAAAGCAAACACAGGGCCCAGCACTGCAAAATTAATGCATAAACGAACCTCAGCTCCAGGCAGATCCCCACAGGCTTTGAAGCCCAGCAGGGCACGGTTCTACAGCCCACGCGTGCTTGCCCACAGACCATGTGGGATACTGAGGACCATGTGAGGAGCTGAGATAAGCAAAATAGTCAGCAGATGCCTACATGGAATGACTATTAGCACTTTCACATCTTTTGGCCAGCCTTTAATAACAACTACTGAGTGCTCCCCAAGGTGTAACAAACGTTATGCAAAAAAACCCCCACCTCTGTCCTTTAGAGACTGCATTCGGCTCACTTGGCAAAAAGTATTAAAGGGCACCTGCTTCCTCTTAGCCCACTTTTCTATTAATTGAAATTATGAAATCGTTAATTTCAAGACTTTCTTGACTCATGCAAACCATCCTTAATACAGTGCCCTTGGGGTAAAGAAAGGGAAATTTCTCTAAGTGCAACTGTTTACCTAATTTTTGGCTCCATGTATCACAGAAGAACGAAGCCCATAGACTTCAGTCTAGTTGTGTACAGTGTGGCCTATAGAACAATATTGTATGACACAGGAGGTAATCAAGCATTTAGATGAATAAAATAATAAAGTTGTTCTATTCTGATGTTGCTTTAGGTGGATATAAAATTAGTGGTCACTAACAACACAGAACTTGGTTATAAATATTTCTATTCTTCTTACACTTTTTCTGGAAGATTCCTATACATGTATCCTTCCAAATTTGTATAGGCAGCAAGAAGTAGAGTTCAGCAGTAGTCAAACATCTGACCTTCTCTAACATAAGACTGTGCAAAAAAATAAATTACCAAAACGGATAGAGAAGCAACTTAATGAGGGTTATAAAGAGAAGAAAAAGGGATCAGAATCCTCTTCAGGCAATATGAAATATTCAAGTTCTCCACAGGCCTGCAAAAATTTTGCTAGTCATCCTACATTTACATGAATGTGAACATAAGCAATGAAGAAGTGTGTCTACACATACACATACACACACCTGAAGAGCAGTCAGACCTGGAGTGTCTAAATTTATTTGGCACATTTTGTTTAAGAGATAACAAATCTCCAAGTTGTATGGAGACTTTGAAGCCAGATGGAATTAAATCAGTGCCTTTTCCATCTACATGAGGAGCGCGATCTGATTTGACTGAGGAATATGTGACGGCACCAGCTTTACCTTGGAATTTAAATCACTCCCTGTACTTCCTTCTTTCCTACGCTATCCTTCTTAATCCTCCAGTACAAACTTCACAATCTGTCTTTCTCTCCCTCTTACCCTGGAGGCTTCTTTTACCTCATTTCTTACTGCAGTCTTACCATGAAATACAGGATGTGCCAAATACGTTGTGTCATACCATTTATATTAAATGTCACGGAACTGACTAACTTTAGTGATTTTAAGAGTATATTTTCTAACTTGGGCTTGGGTTTGTTGCTTTTTTTGAAAGGACCACATATCAAACCAGCTGGTTTCTTTTCAGAACTAGAATTTTGCTGATTTTCATAATGCAAACTCATAACTTTAATTGGTCTATGTCTTCTTTTTAATTTTTTTTTAAATTGTATGAAGAATTTTAAACAGTGCTGCCTGAGGGCTGAGTTTTTAGCTGGTGAGTATGGGAAGAGCTGTACTGAAACCAGGGGGCTTATGTGCACTAGATAAGGCTCTGGCCTCTCTTTCAAAGCAGAGAATTTCAGCCTTGATTTAGCATTTAGGGGATAATTTTAGCAGTGTGAATAAGCCCAGTTCAGCTGAAACTGCTTACGTGTCAGTACCACCTGTTGAGTTAAACACCTCAGACCAGAAAGTCAGTGGAGGATATTACACATCTTAGACTTCATTGCCTATGCTGTAATGGAACAGAAATGTGATATAATATACAGTAATAAATAACTAAGCCTAAGTTATACTTGTAAATATACATTTGTCAATCAAAAACAAAGAAAGCATTCAATCTATTTTTGAGAATCTTCTATTAAATGCTTTGGATCATAGAACAGCTTGAGTTGGAATGGACCTTAAAGATCATGTAGCTCCAGCACCTCTGCCATGGGCAGGGACACCTCCCACTAGACCAAGTTGCTCACAGCCCCATCCAGCCTGGCCTTGGACACTGCCAGGGATGAGGCATCCACAACATCCACATCTCTGGGCCACCCTCACAGAGAACTTCTTCCTTATGTCTAATCTAAACCTACCCTGCTCTATTTTAAAGCTATTGCTCCTTGTCCTATCACTGCATGTCCTTACAAAAAGCCCCTCCCCAGCTTTCCTGTAGCCCTTTTCAGGTATTGGAAGGCCGCTATAAGGTCTTCCCTGAGCCTTCTCTTCTCCAGGCTGAACAAGCCCAACTCTCTCAGCCTGTCCTCACAGGAGAGGTGCTCAAGCCCTTTGTTTATCTTTGTAGCCCTCCTCTGGACCCACTCCAACAGATTCACATCCTTCTGGTGTTGGGGGCTCCAGAGTTGGATGCAGGTGTTACACACAAACTAGATGCTCCACGCGTGAAACAGATTAGTCAATACAGTCACTGGAGCTTGAAGAATAATTTGCCTGATTAGTCATCAGATGTCTACTCTGAGGTGAGCTTAAACAGTCTCTAAAACAACTCACGGTGATCACAGTTCAGCTGCCTAAGTCCAGCTGTATAGCAACACTGAACACACCTTAGGGTTATCCTGCTTGCCCATCAGCTGCCTTGCCAAAAGCGCATTGTCTCCTGTAAGTCAGTGTTGTATCTGCCAGTGCCATACAGATATCTGAGAGCATCTACGGTGACTCAAATTGTGTTTAGGCAATTGAAACAAGACCTAGATCCTCAGTTATTGGCTTTGAAATCTTCTTTTCATGTAAATGCATGTCTTAACCTTGTGCTGAATCCAATCTGATTCTCTCAGTGGACTATATGAATTAATTTCAGTCTCCAACTCACAGAAAAATACTTTGATATCTCCCAGGTAGAAGGTGTATTTTTCCAAAACTCACCTTTTAGAAAACAAATCTCCCTGCTACTATATCTCTCCTTCTTTTTCAGGCCTTGCAATTGCTGGAATAAACAATTCTCTATATGAGCACAGACTAAAATCTCTACCAGCATGTTGTTACAAAGTGTAAGGCCATGATGCTTTTCACTCCCTGAACTGAGCCTGCCCTACAAATATCTATCATAACACATTTAGTGATCAGTGTATTGACCAGTATACTGATCACAGAATCATAAAATTGATCAGCTGGAAGAGATCTAGAAGATCATAGAGTCCAGACTTTGTCCCAGCCCTATCAACCTACTAAACGATTCCCCCCAGCGCAACATCCACCCGTCTCGTAAACACCTCCAGGGATGGTGACTCAACCACCTCCCTGGGCAGCCTGTTCCAATGGCTGACAACCCTTTCCATAAAGAAATTCTTCCTAACATCTAACCTGAACCTCCCCTGGTGCAATCTGGATCCATTTCCCCTCATCCTGTCACTCTCCACTAGGGAGAACAGACCAACCTCCGCCTCTCTACAACCTCCCTTCAGATAGTTGTAGAGAACAATGAGGTCTTCCCTCAATTTCCTTTTCTCTAGGCTAAACAGCCCCAGATCCCTCAGCCTTTCTTCATAAGACTTATGTTCTAAGCCCTTTACCAGCCTGGCAGACTTTAAAAGCTGTCTTCTATGGACCAAAACTGAATAGTTGGTTCTGGATACTTTATATATATATGAAATTCAAGCAATACTGGCCAGCTTTGATAAGTCAGTTAACCTACATAGTAGATCTTCCATCTTTTGGGAAGTGTAGCTTTTGAACTCAGTGTATCGAGGATTTCTATAAATACATTAACAGTAAGAGGAG